>NC_074676.1:45564580-45714580 GCF_029448725.1 Salvelinus fontinalis | reverse complement strand
TATGTATATATATGAGAGAGAAAAAATGATTATATATGTGTATATATGTATATATGAGAGAGATAAAAGTATAATATATATATATATATATATATATACGAGTGTAAAAATATACGTGTATATGTACTAGGTTAAAAACATATATCTACAGTGACTTTGGAAAGTATTCAGACACTTTGACTGTTTCCACATTTTGTGACAGCCTTATTCTAAAATTGATTTAAAAAAAGATCCTTATCAATCTCCATACAATACAACATAATGATGAGGCAAAAACAGGTTTTTAGAAATTTCAGATAATTTCTTAATTTAATTTTTTTTTTATAATACATTTACATAAGTGTTCAGACCCTTTACTCAGTACTTTGTTGAAGGACCTTTGGCAGCGATTACAGCCTCGAGTCTGTTTTTATTAAAAGTTAATTTGTTGAATTTCTTTCCTTCTTAATGTGTTTGAGCCAATGAGTTGTGTTGTGACAAGGTAGGGGTGGTGTACAAAAGATAGCCCTATTTGGTAAATGACCAAGTCCTTATTATGGCAACAACAACTCAAAAAAGCAAAGAGAAACGACAGTCCATCATTGCTTTAAGACATGAAGGTCAGTCAATCCAGAAAAAGTGCAGTGGCAAAAACCATCAAGTGCTATGATGAAGCCGGCTCTCATGAGGACCGCCACAGGAAAGGAAGACCCAGAGTTACCTCTGCTGCAGAGGATAAGTTCATTAGAGTCACCAGCCTCAGAAATTGCAGCTTAAATAAATGCTTCACAGAGTTCAAGTAACAGACATATCTCAACATCAACTGTTCAGAGGAGACTGCATGAACCCGGCCTTCATGGTCGAATTGCTGCAAAGAAACCACTACTAAAGGACACCAATAGAAGAAGTTACTTCCTTGTGGAAAGAAACACGAGCAATGGACATTAGACCGGTGGAAATGTATCTTTTTGGTCTGAAGAGTCCAAATTTGAGATTTTTGGTTCTTTGGTTTTGAGTAGGTGTTTACAAACTTTTGACTGGTACTGTAAACAGTGGGGAGAAGAAGTATTTGATACACTGCCGATTTTGCAGGTTTTCCTACTTACAAAGCATGTAGAGGTCTGTAATTTTTATCATAGGTACACATCAACTGTGAGAGACGGAATCAAAAACAAAAATCCAGAAAATCACATTGTATAATTTTTAAGTAATTCATTTGCATTTTGTAGATATTCAAGAGTAAAAAAGAAAACAAGATGTATATATACAAGAGTAACAAGGGGGAAAAAGGGGACCTGATTTCCTACATATTAGAATGAGGTATTCTATAATGATGTTCTGTTCACTATAGAAGTAGCTTTCCCTCATTTACTTAGCCTGACGACTCACCGTTAAATTCTTCCGTTCCTCTATCATGTGTTACATACTTTATTCTGAGACTGCCATCGTTGAAGTTGTGTGTGGTGACGAGGGGCACAAGTGGCCTTGTACAAAACAAAACTAATCAGTGATTGGATCGTGTTTAACCAATCAGAGAATCAAAGACAACAAAACATTTTCAAACCGCTGCTTATCCCACGTGTGTCCTGCCTCTGGCCCAGCCCATCGGTTTCTGGATCAGTCAGACGGCCCCGAATGTGTTGGCATTCGGTGAATGGTCGGGGAGGTACTCAGATCAAGACTCATTGCGAAGAAGAAACTGAAGCCCGTAGACCAGAGTAAGGAGTCTGGGTAGGCAAGCAATCGTATACTATCATTAGGAATCAAATCTAGGCTCTAAGTATAGCCTCTACTCTAAAAATGAAAAACTGTTTTATCCTCAGTTCACGCATCAAGAACCAATTCCTCTCCCTATTTATAGATTACAGCCAACACTCTTGACCAGTGGAATACCACTTCTGACCCCCCTTGTCCATCTCAGAGGTGCTGAAAGCACAAATGACACAGGTCCAAGTCAGTAGTCTTAGCAGGACATTCCAGACGAAATGGCATAGTGCTGATCAAGTGTTCTTTCGCTCAACCTTTATGTATGATGCCAGGCTGGAGTATGGCTGTTTGAGAGAAGTGGCCTAGCAACAAATGAGCATTGATCAAGGGTTATCCAATGACACTTATCTCAGGTAAATCCTAACCTGGTAGAATAGAGGAAATTGCCAGGATGGATGGTCTCTGTCCCAAATGGCAACCTATTCTTTACAAAACTCACTACTTTTTCAAAAAGCAGTGGTCGATAATAGGGAACAGGGTGCCATTTTGGATACACATTGGGGCAATGTAAGTCAGAATTATGGGATATAGTTGGTCGTGAAGTGAGGTTGGTCGAAATGTGTGAGTGGGTGACATGAATGAAGGCCTTGGCAGAGAGCAAAATGTTATAAAAGAGAGGAAGATGAGAGGAAAAGGAGAGGAAGAGGAAGAGGAGAGGAAGAGGAGAGGAAGAGGAAAGGAGGAGAGGAAGAGGAAGATGAGAGGAGGAGGAGGAGAGGAAGAGGAAGATGAGAGGAGGAGGAGGAGAGGAGGAGGAGGAGGAGGAGAGGAAAAGGAGAGGTGGAGGAGGAGAGGAAAAGGAAGAGGAAGAGGAGAGGAAAAGGGGAGGAAGAGGAGGGTAAGAGGAGAGGAAGAGGAAGATGAGAGGAGGAGGAGGAGAGGAGGAGGAGGAGGAGGAGAGGAAAAGGAGAGGTGGAGGAGGAGAGGAAAAGGAAGAGGAAGAGGAGAGGAAAAGGAGAGGAAAAGGAGAGGAAGAGGAGGGTAAGAGGAGAGGAAGAGGAAAGGAGGAGAGGAAGAGGAAGATGAGAGGAGGAGGAGGAGAGGAGGAGGAGGAGGAGGAGAGGAAAAGGAGAGGTGGAGGAGGAGAGGAAAAGGAAGAGGAAGAGGAGAGGAAAAGGAGAGGAAAAGGGGAGGAAGAGGAGGGTAAGAGGAGAGGAAGAGGAAAAGGAAAATGGGAGGAAGAAGAGAGGAAGAGGGGAGAAAGAGGAGAGGAAAAGGGGAGAAAGAGGAGAGGACGAGGTGAGGAAGAGGGGAGGTGATATGGAGGGCTTTGGAGGTGACAGATTGACGGATGGTCCAACTACAGCTGGACATTGATCAGAAGCAGACCACCGTGTGGGGAAACACACACACACACACACACACACAGACACACACGCACACGCACACGCACACACACTACCTCTCCTTTACTTTATGTTATAGTACTACTGATAGTACTACTGATAGTACTGATTGTATCATTACTGATATTATTACTACTGATATTACTACTGATATTATTACAACTGATATTACTACTAATAGTAGTACTGCTGATAGTACTACTGATAGTACTGATTGTACAATCACTGATATTATTACTACTGATATTATTACTACTGATAGCATAACAACTGATATTACTACTGATAGTAGTACTACTAATAGTACCGATAGTATTATTACTGATATTATTACTACAGATATTAGTAATACTGATAGTACTACTGATAGTACTACTGATAGTACTATTGATATTATTACTACTGATAGTACTATTGATATTATTACTACTGATAGCATAACAACTGATATTACTACTGATAGTAGTACTACTAATAGTACCGATAGTATTATTACTGATATTATTACTACAGATATTAGTAATACTGATAGCACTACTGATAGTACTACTGATAGTACCACTGATAGTACTATTGATATTATTACTACTGATAGTATTACTACTGATAGTGGTACTACTGATATTATTACTACTGATATTATTACTACTGATAGTAGTACTACTGATATTATTACTACTGATAGTAGTACTACTGATATTATTACTACCGATAGTAGTACTACTGATATTATTACTACTGATAGTAGTACTACTGATATTATTACTACTGATAGTAGTACTACTGATAGTAGTACTACTGATATTACCACTACTGATAGGAGTACTACTGATATTATTACTACTGATAGTAGAACTACTGATAGTATTACTACTGATATTAGTACTACTGATATTATCATTACTGATAGGAGTATTACTGATATTATTACTACTGATAGTAGTACTACTGATATTATTACTACTGACATTATTACTACTGATAGTAGTACTACTGACATTATTACTACTGATATTACTACTGAAATTAGTACTACTGATATTATTACTACTGATATTATTACTACTGATGGTAGTACTACCGATAGTACTGATAGTATTATTACTGATATTATTACTACCGATAGTAGAACTACTGATAGTATTACTACTGATATTGGTACTACTGATAGTACTATATTATTACTACTGATAGGAGTACTACTGATATTATTACTACTGATAGTAGTACTACAGATATTATGTCACGCTCGTTGGAAATAGTGGACCAAGATGCAGTGTGGTATTTTTCCATCTCTTTTAATAGGAAGACAAAAACTCAAAGAACAATAACAATAAAACGAACAAACGAAACCTGAAGCTAATAATAGTGAACACAGGCAACTATCTCTAGACAAGATTCCACAAAACACAATGGGGAAATGGCTACCTAAATATGATCCCCAATCAGAGACAATGATAAACAGCTGCCTCTGATTGAGAAGCATACCAGGCCAACATATATATATATAATTCCCCTAGATAACCCACCCTTAATCACACCCCGACCTAACCAACATAGAGAATAAACAGCTCTCTATGGTCAGGGCGTGACATATTATTACTACTGATAGTACTACTACTGATATTAGTACTACTGGTAGTACTACTGGTACTACTGATAGTAGTACTACTGATATTATTACTACCGATAGTAGTACTACTGACATTATTACTACCGATAGTACTACTACTGATATTAGTACTACTGGTAGTACTACTGGTACTACTGATAGTAGTACTACTGATATTATTACTACTGATAGTAGTACTACTGATATTATTACTACCGATAGTAGTACTACTTATAGTAGTACTACTGATATTATTACTACTGGTATTATTACTACTGGTAGTAGTACTACTGATATTATTACTACTGATAGTAGTACTACTTATAGTAGTACTACTGATATTATTACTACTGGTATTATTACTACTGGTAGTAGTACTACTGATATTATTACTACTGATAGTACTACTACTGATATTATTACTACTGATAGTACTACTACTGGTAGTACTACTACTGATATTATTACTACTGATAGTACTACTACTGATAGTACTACTACTGATATTATTACTACTGATAGTACTACTACTGATATTATTACTACTGATATTAGTACTACTGATATTATTACTACTGGTATTATTACTACTGATAGTAGTACTACTGATATTATTACTACTGATATTATTACTACTGGTATTATTACTACTGATATTATTACTACTGATAGTACTACTACTGATATTATTACTACTGGTAGTACTACTACTGATATTATTACTACTGATAGTACTACTACTGATAGTACTACTACTGATATTATTACTACTGATAGTACTACTACTGATAGTACTACTACTGATATTATTACTACTGATAGTACTACTACTGATAGTACTACTACTGATATTATTACTACTGATAGTACTACTACTGATATTATTACTACTGATAGTAGTACTACTGACATTATTACTACTGATATTAGTACTACTGATAGTACTACTACTGATATTAAGGCACATTAATACATTTACATCTGTGGTGGCATCGCACTGAGTAATAAAGGTAAACAGGTTAACTTCCACGGGGCCGTAATGGATTCAGTTATTTCCATCATCGTTCTTCCTATGATTATCTGGGCCCATCGTTAGCTTAATGTCTCCTCGCCATGAGCACAGGACAGACATCTTAAACAATGATACCCCTCTCAATTTCTTTCTCATTTACAACCATTACACATCTGTTTACAAGGTGCTTGTGATGTGTGTTTGTGTGTTTTTACTGTGTTTTGTGTCTGTCTGTCTGTCTGTCTGTCTGTCTGTCTGTCTGTCTGTCTGTCTGTCTGTCTGTCTGTGTGTGTGTGTGTGTGTGTGTGTGTGTGTGTGTGTGTGTGTGTGTGTGTGTGTGTGTGTGTGTGTGTGTGTGTGTGTGTGTGTGTGTGTGTGTGTGTGTGTGTGTGTGTGTGTGTGTGTGTGCGCGTGTGTGCGTGCGTGCGTGCGTGCGTGCGTGCGTGTGTGTGAGACTAAACCATATTTAGCAGAGGCTTCGCTGCAGAGAAATGTCTCTTCACGATGTATTGGCTGCGACGTGAATCTATTTACTCAACAGGCTGCAGCTGGAATGTTCCCATCTGTTTGTGTGTTGTTTCGCACGGCGACTATGACGAATGGCAAGCTTAGACAACACAGCAACAACAACCCGGGGAGCAAGGGCTGCTGGGTACTGCCAGGGAGTGCTGTTTGATAGCAAAACAAACAGGTCTCAAACAAGATTTGCGCCCTGGTTGATTTGTGTTACAGACAGAACGCCTTGTGAAAGTTTGAGCAAGCATGTGGAAATGCATTCTGCAGTCCTTGTGTGATTGGCAGAATTTGTTTTGTGGGAGTGTGTGTTCCAGCAGGTAGATAGCTTTTTTTTGTGTGTGTGTGTGTGTGTGTTCCTTTATCTGTGTTTGTGTCTGTGTGCATGCTTTTCTGCATGCGTACATTTTGTTCTTAAAAATCAAGACATTGCAGTGTTTAAAGGGCGAGCCATGTGTCCTTTTCTGTGCTCGTTTTGGAAATCAGAGATGTTTTCAGTGATGGTTCATCTCCAACCAGTTTATTTTTTGGCAGGGCTGAAAGCAGACATACCTGCTTCGTGTCCTTCTGCTTGTTGGCAGCCACACATTAGGGCTTTATTGAGCTTTGGCGAAGCCTCAATCACTAGTAATTATGTTTGAGGATGTGTAAAAACTATACGTGCACATGTCGGGGACTTGTCAGGTTTCTTGCCCTCTGTATTGCTGCCAGTGGGTTCCTTGTTCTCATGGTAAAGAGGAACGGGGAGTGATAGGGGTTATGTCATGTACGTTTACATATGTAGTGTGAGTTTTCAATTTATTTTAAGCAGCAACGTCCCTTAAAGGGATCTGGACGGATAGAAACAATGGCCAGTTGAATATCGATAACAACACTCCGACCCGAGGAACTCAAAGTTACTAGCTTGCTCTGAAAATATTTTTGGACCACAATGACAGTCAGAACCAGAATAGAGGACAAGCTTCAGCCATTGCTGGTAACTACTGAAGCTATCCCTATCAGTGTTTTGATTTACACTATAGCACTTGTTTTGACTTCTTGGGATAGTCATGCAATCACTGGCTTGTCCAGACACATCTAGTCTAACAAAATGACAGGTAGACACATCTAGTCTAACAAAATGACAGGTAGACACATCTAGTCTAACAAAATGACAGGTAGATACATCTAGTCTAACAAAAGGACAGGTAGATACATCTACTCTAACAAAAGGACAGGTTATTGCAGGTTATTACCCCTACAGTATATTTTGGTTGACTTGGGGAAAGTGGAGTTTTTTTGGGGGGGATGTTGCTCCCTTTCAAGTGTGCTCAGAGGAACCCTTTTTTGTCTGGGGGGTTGGGGGGGGGGGGGCAAGAAGAGTTGTTAGCCTTATATTTACATTGTTTTCACTAGTTTCTTCTCTTTCATCATTTCAGGCCAGAGACAGCACAATATTGTTCACTCAAAGATACGACATTGTTTACCCAAAACATTCAAAACAATGGATTGCTCCGGCCAATATATCAGCCCTGAAATAAATCAGGAATGACCTGACGGAGCACATTTTGCAGAGACACGTGGACAAATCAATGAAATACTGAGAGCCAAAGATGCTGTGGAAGAGACCGTCGACTGGCTGCCAACATTGTCCCCATCCAAAAACCAACAAGGAGGAGGTTATTGCAGCACTACCATCACGATCGAAGGACACAATTGAGTGGTATTCTTGACAAAATTGGTTGTTAGGCAATGTCTGGCTGTGAAGCTGAATCACTTGTATTGTAACTATAATAGGCCCATCACATCCTCTGCTTCCTTGAATCCCACATACACTCCTGTCGGGATATTTGTGGCGAATGGCAAAAACAAACATATGAAGGCAAGACTCTTCTGTTCCTTGACTAAGAACCTACAGTTTACAGGGCACTTGGAAAGTATTCAGACCCCACCCCTTTTACCAGATTTTGTTACCTTACAGCCTTATTCTAAAATGAATAAAATGTGGTGTTTTCCTCATCAATCCATACAGAATATCCCCATAATGACAAGGCAAAAACAGTTGTTTTTTAAAATGTTTGCCATATTTAAAACTTCTTAGGGATAGGGGGGCAGTATTATCACGTCAGGATGAAAAGCGTGCCCAAAGTAAACTGCCTGCTACTCAGGCCCAGAAGCTAGGATATGCATATCATTAGTACATCATTAGTACATTTGGATGGAAAACACTCGGAAGTTTCTAAAACTGTTTGAATAATGTCTGTGAGTATAACAGAACTGATTTTGCAGGCGAAACACCGAGCACAATCCATCCAGGGAAATTTTTCTTTTGAGGTCAATCTGTTTTCCATTAGCTTTCTATGGTAAGCCCGTTTTAATAGGAATCTTGTTGCAGTTCCTATGGCTTCCACTAAATGTCAACAGTCTTTAAAAATTGGTTGATGTTTTTATTTTGAGAAATGAAGAAGTAGTCCTGTTCTTTCCATGTGTCACTCAGATGGACTCTAGTCTTTTGGTGCGCGTGACCTGGAACGCGCTTCACTTTGTTTTCGGCAGTTATTGAACATAATTTATCCCGTCTTAAATTTCATCGATTATTTACGTTTTACGATACCTAATTTTGGATTAGGAACGTTGTTTGAAATGTTTGGACCAAGTTTACAGGTAACTTATTAGATACTTTGTAGTCAGGTTGGGCGAGTTGGAACCGGTGTATTTTATGAATTAAGTGCACCAAATAAATGTCTATTTTGGGGATATAAAGAAGGAATTTATCGAACAAAATGATCATTTGTGATGTTTCTGGGACATTTTGGAGTGCCAACAGAAGAAGATCTTCAAAGGTAAAGCATGACATATATCGTTATTTCTGAGTTTTGTGTCGCACTTGGCTGGTTGAAAAGTGATGTTCATGTGTTTGTATGCGGGGTGCTGTCCTCAGATAATCACATGGTCTGTTTTCCCGTAAAGCCTTTTTGAAATCTGACACTGCGGCTTGGTTAACAAGATGTTAAGCTTTATTTTGATGTGTTATACATGTATGTTTTGTGAATTTTTATTATGAGAATTTCTGTTTTTGAATTCTGCAATTTCACTGGATGTTGTCAAATCAATCCCGTTACCGGGATCTGAGCGGGAAGCGATCACTAAGAAGTTTAATAGGGACTGGGGGGCAGTATTGAGTAGCTTTGATGAATAAGGTGCCCAGAGTAAATTGCCTGATACTCAGGTCCAAAAGCTAGAATATGCATATAATTAGTAGATTTTGATAGAAACCATCCTGAAGTTTCTAAAACTGTTTGAATGATGTCTGTGAGTATAACATAACTCATATGGCAGGCAGAAACCTGAGAAAAAATCCCACCAGGAAAAGGGAAATCTGAGGTTTGTAGGTTTTCAAGTCTTTGCCCGTCCAATATACAGTGTCTATGGGGTCAATTTGCACTTCCTAAGGCTTTCACTAGATGTCAACAGTCTTTAGAACCTTGTTTCAGGCTTCTACTGGGAAGGGGGAGCGAATAAGAGCTGTTTGACTAAGGGGTCTGGCAGAATGCTATAAGCTAAATCATGCGCCCGGCCGTGAGAGCGAGCTGCGTTCCCTTTCATTGCTAAAGACAAAGGAATTGTACGGTTGGAATAGTATTGAAGTTTTATGATAAAAACATCCTAAAGGTTGATTCTATACATCGTTTGACATGTTTTTACGAACTGTAATTGAACTTTTTGTCTGATCTAAGTGCTCGCACATTGTGCATTTGGATTACTGTACTAAACGCGCAAACAAAAAGGAGGTATTTGGACATAAATGATGGACATTATCGAACAAAACATTTATTGTGGAACTGGGATTCCTGGGAGTGCATTCCGATGACGATCATCAAAGGTAAGTGAATATTTATAATGCTATTTCTGAGTTTTGTGACACATCTCCATGGTTGGAAAATGGCTGTATGTTTTTCGGTGGCTAGGAGCTGACCTAACATAATTGCATGGTGTGGTTTTACCGTAAAACTTTTTTGAAATCTGACACAGCGGTTGCATTAAGGAGAAGTTTATCTTTAATTGTGTGTTTAAAACCTGTATCTTTTATCAATGTTTATGATGATTATTTTTGTAATTTGATGTGGCTCTCTGCACTTTCAACGGATGTTTGTGTGAGACAATGCATTTCTGAACATAACACATCCATATCAAATTAGGTTTTTGGACATAAAGACGAACTTTATCAAACAAAACACACATTTATTGTCTAATTTGGAGTCCTGGGAGTGCCATCCGGTGAAGATCATCAAAGGTTAGTGATTCATTTTAACGCTATTTCTGTCTTTTGTGACACCTCTCCTTCTTTGGAAAATGGCTGTATGTTTTTCTGTGGCTAGGTGCTGACCTAACATAATCGCAAGGTGGGCTTTCGCCGTAAAAACTTTTTGAAATCAGACACTGTGGCTGGATTAAGGAGAAATGTATCTTTAAAATGGTGTATAATATGTGTATGTTTGAGGAATTTTAATTATGAGATTTATGTTGTTTTGAATTTGGCGCCCTGCAATTTCACTGGCTGTTGGCGAGCCTCCTACATATCCCAGAGAAGTTAAAATAAAAAAATAAAAAAAATAAAATAAAAAACAGAGAAGGTAAAATAATAATAATAACTAATTTACATAAGTATTCAGACCCTTTGCTATGTGACTCGAAATTGAGCTTAGCTGCATCGTGTTTTTTTCAACTGAATTTACCTGAGGTGGACTCCAATCAAGTTGTAGAAACATCTCAATGATGATCAATGGACACTGGATGCACCTGAGCTAAAGTACGAGTCTCATAGCAAAGGGTCTGAATCCTTATATAAATACGTTTTTTCTGTTATTTGTAATACATTTGCAAAAATGTAAATGAAGTATTTACATTCCTAACAACCTGTTTTCGCTTTGTCATTATGGGATATTGTGTGTAGATTGATGAGAAGTTCATTTATTTTTTAGCCGTTTTAGAACACGGCTGTAACGTGACAAAATGTGTCAAAAAGTGAAGTGGTCTGAATACTTTCCAAATGCACTGTTTTGTGGAATATATTTTTTTTACTGAAATAAAATAAAATAATGATTAATCAAAGTACATTTTCCATCGACCCTCTTCAGTCTTTTCCCTCTTTGTTCAAAAAAAGTAAACTGAAAGCGGCAGAGGAAATCTCCCTCTGTATCGTTCCCCATTATGCCACTGTGAACATAAGAATCCCTCGTGTTTTCCCAGCATGCCTTTTATCCTCCGCGCAGTTAAAACTACAATTTGTAATGGATTAAAACACTGAGTTAAACAGAAGCTGCACTTACTCAGGATGATGTATTACAATGCTTGCCACTTAAAATAAACACAGATGATAAAATTAATTGCTTATGATCCAAACCCTCTGAGACTGAGGGAACACCACAAACCCATTAACGGGCCAATGTGGCGAAGTCTGGGATTGTTTGCATTAGGTTTTTTGTCTCACACACAGACAGAGACACACACACACACACACAGACAGAGACACACACACACACACACACACACACACACACACACACACACACACACACACACACACACACACACACACACACACACACACACACACACACACACACACACACACACACACACACACACACACAAATTAGCATTTAGCTGATTGTGTTTCAAGGCCCTGCCGCACTCAACAGGTTGACTATTTAGAAATGAATGAAGATAATGTGTATGTGTGTTGGGGTGGGTTGGGGTGGGGGGGGGTTCTGTCACTCTCCTAGATAAGAGGGTCCATTTAGGGGTATTTGTGTCTGTCTCTCTCGCTCTCTCTCGCTCTCTCTCTCTCTCTCTCTCTCTCTCTCTCTCTCTCTCTCTCTCTCTCTCTCTCTCTCTCTCTCTCTCTCTCTCTCTCTCTCTCTCTCTCTCTCTCTAGCTCTCTCTCTCTAGCTCTCTCTTTCTCTCTCTCTCTCTCTTTCTCTCTCTCTCACTATCTCTCTCTCGCTCTCCGTCTCTCACTCCATCAATACAATTTAAGGGGCTTTATAGACATGGGAAATATATGTTTATTATTGCCAAAGCAAGTGAAACAGATAATGAATAAAAGTGAAATTAACAATAAAGCATTACACTCACAAAAGTTCCAAAATAATAAAGAAATGTCAAATGTCATATTATGTGAAAATAGTTCAAGTACAATGTCAAATGTCATATTATGTGAAAATAGTTCAAGTACAATGTCAAATGTCATATTATGTGAAAATAGTTCAAGTACAATGTCAAATGTCATATTATGTGAAAATAGTTCAAGTACAATGTCAAATGTCATATTATGTGAAAATAGTTAAAGTACAATGTCAAATGTCATATTATGTCAATATACAGTGTTGTAACAATAGAGTACAAAAGTTAAGATAAATAAGCATAAATATGGGTTGTATTTACAATGGTGTTTGTTTTTCACTGGTTGCCCTTTTCTTGTGGCAAAAGGTCACAATTATTGCTGCTGTGATGGCACACTGTGGTATATCACACAATAGTTTTATCAAAGTTGGATTTGCTTTCAAATTCTTCGTGGATCTGTGTAATCTGAGGGAAATATGTGTCTCTAATATGGTCATACATTTGGTGGAAGTTTAAAAAGTAAAGCTCAGTTTCCACCTCATTTTGTGGGCAGTGTGCACATAGCCTGTCTTCTCGTGAGAGACAGGTCTTTCTCAATAGCAAGGCTATGCTCACTGAGTCTATACATAGCCAAAGCTGTCCTTAATTTTTGGTCAGCCACAGTGGTCAGGTATTCTGTCACTGTGTACTTTCTGTTTAGGGATAAAAAGTATTCTAGTTTGCTCAGTTTTTTATTTCTATTTTCATCAATTCAAGTAATTATCTTTTTGTTTTCTCATGATTTGGTTGGGTCTAATTGTGTTGCTAAACTGGGGCTCTGTGGGGGTCTGTTTGTGTTGGGGAACAGATCCCAGGACCAGCTTGCTTTGCATCTCTCTGTAGGTGATGGCTTTGTTATGGAAGGTTTGGGAATCACTTCCTTTTAGGTGGTTGTAGAATATAATGTCTCTTTTCTGGATTTTGATAATTAGCGGGTATCAGCCTAATTCCTCTCTGCATGTATTATTTGGTGTTTTATGTTGTATATGTAGGAATTCTGCAGAGTCTCAATTTGGTGTTTGTCCCATTTTGTGAAATTTTGGTTGGTGAGCGGACCGCAGACCTCACAACCACAAATGGCAATGGGTTCTATAACTGATTCAAGTATTTTTTGGCAGATCCTAATTGGTATGTCAAATTGGATGTTCATTTTGATGTCGTTTTTGCCTTGTCTCTCAGATCATTCACAGCTTTGTGAAAGTTATCTGTGGCACGGATGTTTAGGCCGAGGTGCTCTAGGGCAACGGTGTCAAGATGGAATTTGTATTTGTGGTCCTGGCGACTGGACCTTTTTTGGAACACCATTATTTTTGTCTTACTGAGATTAACTGTCAGGGCCCAGGTCTGTCAGGGCCCAGGTCTGTCAGGGCCCAGGTCTGACAGAATCTGTGCAGAAGATCTAGGTGCTGCTGTAGGCCCTCCTTGGTTGGGGACAGAAGCAACAGTTCATCAGCAAACAGTAGACCTTTGACTTCAGATTCTATTAGGGTGAGGCCGGGTGCTGCAGTCTGTTCTAGTACCCTCGCCAAATTGTTGATATTCAAGAGGGTAGGGTTCAAGCTGCATCCCTGTCCCACCCCACGAACCTGTGTAAATAAATGTGTTTTTTTGTCAATTTTAAGCGCACACATTTTGTTTGTGTACATAGATTTTATAACGTTGTATGTTTTTCCCCCCCTCACCGCTTTACATCAATTTGTATAACAGACCATGATGTCGATTTGAGTCAAAAACGTTTATTAAAATAAACAAAGCATGAGATAACATTGTTTAATTGTCAATTAGGGTGTGCAGGGTGAATACGTGGTCTGTCTTATGGTAATTTGGTAAAAAGAAAATGTTACATTTGCTCAGTACATTTTTTTCACTGAGGAAATGTACGAGTCTACTGTTAATCATAATGCAGAGGATTTTCCAAGGTTGCTGTTGACGCATATCCCACGGTAGTTATCGCGGTCAAATTTGTGTTCACTTTTTTTGGATTTGGGGTGATCAGTCCTTGGTTCCAAATATTGGGGAAGATGCCAGAGCTGAGGATGATGTTAAAGAGTTTTAGTATAGCCAACTGAAATTTGTGGTCTGTATAATTTGATCATTTCATTAAGGATACCATCAACACCGCAAGCCTTTTTGGGTTGGAGGGTTTTAATTTTGTCCTGTTGTTCATTTAATGTAATTGGAGAATCCAGTGGGTTCTGGTAGTCTTTAATAGTTGATTCTAAGATTTGTATTTGATCATGTTTATGTTTTTGCTGTTTGTTCTTTGTTATAGAGCCAAAAAGATCGGAGAAGTAGTTGATCCATTCATCTCTATTTTGGAAAGATAATTCTTTGTGTTGTTGTTTGTTGAGTGTGTTCCGATGTTCCCAGAAGTGGTTAAATTCTATGGATTCTTCAATTACATTGAGCTGATTTCTGACGTTGTAACGATCGTCCTGGGAAGAAGGAGTGGACCAAAACGCAGCGTGGTAAGTGTCCATGATAATATATTATACCTGATTGAACACGAAAATACAAAATAACAAAGTGAATGTAAGAAACGAAAATCGAAACAGTCCTGAAAGGTGCAAACACAAAACAGAAAACAACTACCCACCAACCACAGGTGGGAACAGGGTACCTAAGTATGGTTCTCAATCAGAGACAACGATAGACAGCTGCCTCTGATTGAGAACCACACCCGGCCAAACACATGGAAAAGGACAACATAGGACACAACATAGAATGCCCACCCCAACTCACGCCCTGACCAAACAAAAATAAAAAAGGAACTAAGGTCAGGGCGTGACAGACATGCAGATCCTTCCTTTCCGTAGTGTATTTCTGTATTGTTTTTGTGTTTCACGAGCGTAGACTCATGTTTTACACAGTAGGTCTCTATGTTTTTGGGTTGGATAGGTTTCTCATTTTCGTTCTTAGGTTTTTGCATTTTTCATCAAATCATTTCCCGAGTGGCGCAGCGGTCTAAGGCAATGCATCTCAGTGCTAGAGGCGTCACTACAGAGCCTGGTTCGATCCTGGGCTGTATCACAACCGGCCAATAGAACAGTTCACAATTGGATCAGTGTCACCTGGGTAAGGGGAGGGTTTGGCCGGGGTTAGGCCGTCATTGTAAACAAGCATTTGTTCTTTACTGACTTGCTTAGTTAAATAAAATAAAAAAATATAAAATGGTTGTTAATTTTCTTAGGGTGTCTGCTTGAAAGCTGTGATGTCAAATATACTGTTTAGGTTTTCTACTGCCAAGTGTACACCTTCACTAATACAGTGAAACCTTCAGTCCAGGAAGTTGTCTAAAAGGGAATGAATTTGTTTTTGCCTAATATTTTTGGGGTAGGTTTCTCTATACCACTTTCCTTCCATCTATAGCATGTCTTAATATTACTTAGTTCCTTAGGCTTTTGATGCCTCATGATTGACTGTTCATCTGTTCAAGTAGACTGTGATGTTGCTGTGATGTTGTAGGGGTGTCAGTGGGCTGACTGGGAACCTTCTGAGAGACTCTGGGTTGAGGTCAGTGATAAAGTAGTCTACAGTACTACTGCCAAGACACGAGCTATAGGTGAACCTACCATAGGACTCTGGGTTGAGGTCAGTGATAAAGTAGTCTACAGTACTACTGCCAAGCGATGAGCTGTAGGTGTACTTATCATAGGAGTCCCCTCGAAGCCAACCACTGACTATGTACATACCCAGCGTCTGACAAAGCTGCAGGAGTTGTGACCCGTTTTTGTTTTTTGGGTCGCAGTTGGGTCTGGGGGGGCATATGGGGGAGGGAATGCTGTCACCTCCAGGTAGGTGTTGGTCCCTTTGTGTGCTGATTGTGTAAAGCTCTTCTCCAGTTCAGGCATTTAGGTCGCCACAAACTCTTCAATGGGCTGTATGTGGAAACATATGTTTACATTGCCAAAGCAAGTGAAATGGACAATAAACGTGTTATGTCTCTCGCTCTCTCTCTGTCTGGTATGGCTAAGAGGGAGTTATTGAGTGTGCATCGGAGTCAACATGTGTCTACCTTGCTGTGTGTGTGTGTGTGTGTGCGTGTGTGTGTGTGTGTGTGTGTGTGTGTGTGTGTGTGTGTGTGTGTGTGTGTGTGTGTGCGTGCGTGCGTGCGTGCGTGCGTGCGTGCGTGTGTGCGTGTGTGTGTGTGTGTGTGTGTGTGTGTGTGTGCCAGTGTCTTTGGCTGTCTCTCTAGCTCTGTGGGAGCTTAGGGGCTGAGAGAGGGCCCTGCTAGGGGCACATTAGCCACCTGTGGAGCGGATGAGGGGTGCAGAAACACCAGGACAGAGAGAGGGATGAGCTGTGTCATCCTGTCAAAACTAATCTGTAGAGGCACCTAATCTGGAACACAAATGGACCACAAGACCAAACCCTGGGAATCCCTACGGAGGCTATTGTATTGCTCCCAGATGCTTCACCTGGAGGATATCTTTCCTAATGCACTGGACTGACAGGGAAGATTTGTGGATTCCAACTGAGCCTTGGCTTTTGAGCTCCTATAGAGCAATATTATATGAAGGAGGGAGGTTGGAGGAGCTTGATGTCGATAGAGAAAGAGTTGATGACTATACTGTATTAGTATCGCCCCCAGATAACATTTCCTGAAACGTATTTAAATTTACATATACAGTAGAATAGTGAACCTTCCAGAGCAACTCATAGGGCTGGTTTCCCAGACACAGATTAGGCCTAGCGTTGGACTAAAAATCACTTTAAATGGAGATAAATAATAATTTATTTTAAGGACTAGTCTTAATGAACCTTTTACTGCTGTGGGTTAAATCAGGGTCCCAGGGTGATTCTTGGTTGTCTTAAACAAATCTACTTTGAAACAGAAGTCTATACCTCACATATGCGGTTACAGTCTGATAGAAGGACGGCACCTATACCATGTGAGATATAGAAATGAAATGTATTACATTTTCAGTATGAAACCCAATATTACACTTTATATACATCACAAATAATGTTTTTTAATGATTAATGTCACGATCGTCATAATAACTGGACCAAAGTGCAGCGTGATCTGGGTTCCACATCTTTTTATTACTATGTGAAACTCACAGCAAAACAAAACAACAAACGATACGTGAGGCGAATGGCGTGCTCACAGGCAACTAACCAGAAACAAGATCCCACAACCAACAGGTGGGAAAAGGCTGCCTAAGTATGACCCCCAATCAGAGACAACGATAGACAGCTGCCTCTGATTGGGAACCATACCAGGCCAACCTAGAAATAAAGAAACTAGAATGCCCACCCTAGTCACACCCCGTCCTAACCCAAAATAGAGAATAAAGGATCTCTAAGGTCAGGGCGTGACAGCACCCCCCCCCCCCCCCCCAAAGTTGCGGACTCCGGCTGCAAAACCTGACTCTATAGGGGAGGGTCCGGGTGGGCATCTAGCCTCGGTGGCGGCTCCGGTGCAGGGATCGTCGCCTAATGCTCCGGACCATGGATCGTCGCCGGAGGAACCGGACCGTGGATCATCGACGGGGACTCTAGACCGTGGATCATCGACGGGGACTCTAGACCGTGGATCATCGACGGGGACTCTAGACTGTGGATCATCGCCGGAGGAACCGGACCGTGGATCGTCGCCTGAGGAACCGGACCGTGGATCATCACCGGGGACTCTGGGCCGTGGATCGTCACCGGGGACTCCGGACTGGTAACCCTCGCTGAACTCTCTGGAATGGGAATCCTCGCAGGAGGCTCTGGACTAGGAACCCTCGCTGGAGGCTCTGGACTGGGAACCCTCGCAGGAGGCTCCAGACGGGGAACCCTCGCAAGAAGCTCTGGACTGGGAACCCTCGCAGGAGGCTCTGGACTGGGAACCCTCACTGGAGGCTCTGGACTGGGAACCCTCGCAGGAGGCTCTGGACTAGGAACCCTCACTGGAGGCTCTGGACTGGGAACCCTCGCAGGACGCTCTGGACCATGGATCATCACTGGATACCCTCGACTGGAAACCCTTGCAGGAGGCTCTGGACTATGGATCATCACTGGAGGCTCCGGGCCATGGATCATCACTGGAGGCTCCGGGCCACGGATCATCACTGGAGGCTCCGGACCACGGATCATCGCTGGAGGCTCCGGACTGGGAACCGTCGCTGGAGGCTCCGGACTGCAGACCGTCGCTGGAGGCTCTGGACTGCAGACCGTCGCTGGAGGCCTGGTGCGTGGAGTTGGCACAGGGCGTACCAGGCTGGGGAGACACACTGGATTCTGGGTGTGTAGAGCCGGCACAGGACGTACGGGGCTAGGGAGACGCACAGGAGGCCTGGAGCGTGGAGCCGGCGCAGGACGTACTGGGCTGGGGAGACGCACAGGAGGCCTGGAGCGTTGAGCCGGCACAGGACGTGCTGGGCTGTGGAGGTGCACTGGAGGTCTGGAGCATAGAGCTGGCACAACGTGTCCTGGACAGATGACAATCTTCGCACGGCAAGTGCTGGGAGATGGCACAGGACGTACCGGGCTGTGGAGGCGCACTAGAGACACGGTGTGTAGAACCAGCACACATTGTACCGGAACGATGACACTCTCCTCAAAGCGAGTGCGGAGAGCTGGCACAGGTGGCATCGGACGGCTAACACGCTCCTCAGGGCGATTGTCTTGCCTCTCCAGCCAAACCAACAGCTCTCTCTCATCACCCTCCTCAACTTTCGCCAACCACTCCTCGCTCAATCTATCCCAATATTCCTCCTCGGTCTCTGACTCACCCCTAAGCTCCGACGAACAACCCTTGTGCCTCCCCCCAAAAAATATTTGAGGCTGCTTCTTGGGCCTACCTTGTGGCCGCGAACCCCGGTGTCGTCACTGTCCCTCCCTCGCTGCTTCGGTCTGCTCCCATGGAAGCCGATCCTTTCCGGCCAGGATTTCCTCCCACGTCCAGGAACCCTTCCCGTCCAATATATTCTCCCATGCCCAGGAGGATGTCTGCTCCTCCTGGGCATGGTGCTTGGTCCTGGGGTGGTGGGATCTTCTGTCACGATCGTCATAGTAACTGGACCAAAGCGCAGTGTGATCTGGGTTCCCCATCTTTTTATTACTATGTGAAACTCACAGCAAAACAAAACAATAAACAAACAAACGATACGTGAGGCGAATGGCGTGCTCACAGGCAACTAACCAGAAACAAGATCCCACAACCAACAGGTGGGAAAAGGCTGCCTAAGTATGATCCCCAATCAGAGACAACGATAGACAGCTGCCTCTGATTGGGAACCATACCAGGCCAACCTAGAAATAAAGAAACTAGAATGCCCACCCTAGTCACACCCCGACCTAACCCAAAATAGAGAATAAAATCAGGGCGTGACAATTACATTTTGAAAAATATTGATAGCATTCCACCCATGATGCCACTAGAGGGCAATGTTGTATTTTGACTGCAGGAAAGGGCTACAGGTATCACAACTCCAGGAATGACTCAGATACAGACACAGGACGAGTAAAGTTCGATTGTCAGAATATTTATTATAACATAGGGGCAGGCAAAGGGCAGGTCGAGGGCAGGCAGAAGTGTGTAGTTCAAGGCAGAGTCAATCAGGGACAGAACGGCAGGCGGGCTCAGGGTCAAGACAGGCAGAAAGGTCAGAACCGGGAAGACTATAAAATAGGCGAAATGGGAAACACGCTGGTAAGACCTGACAAAACAAGACGAACTGGCAACAGACGAACAGAAAATGCAGGTATAAATACACAGGTGGATAATGGGGAGGAATCGGAGACACCTGGTGGGGGGGTGGAGACAAGAACAAGATAGATGAAACAGATCGGGTTGTGACATCAGTGATAGTTCAGTGATTTTACATATCTAAAACATGCTAAACGGATATGGTTGACTTACATGGGGAATTGCTCTGAAATTGTTTGCTAATAAATGTCTATGTTGTCCAAATATTTATTTCAAGGTAAGCTAAAAATATATTGAAATATGTAAAATCACCGAACTATCCTTTAATCTGGGTCCCAATGTCTGGGAAAACTGACTATATTGGGTCTGGGAAAAGGACTATATTGGGTCTGGGAAAACGGACTATATTGGGTCTGGGAAAACTGACTATTTTGGGTCTGGGAAAACGGACTATTTTGGGTCTGGGAAAACGGACTATTTTGGGTCTGGGAAAACGGACTATTTTGGGTCTGGGAAAACGGACTATATTGTAGAAGTGCCAATGTCTGGGAAAACGGACTATTTTGGGTCTGGGAAAACGGACTACATTGTAGAAGTGCCAAGGTCTGGGAAAGTCCCAACTGAAAGGAGTTCTTGAGGCAAACCATTACGTAAACTCGCCCTAAATGAAAGCATAGATTTCAAATTATGTTACAGTTGTTTCTAACGGTAAAAGTTATTTGTTTGACATCGACGCTTATGACAGCATAAAAAAAAAAGCTTTCAAAGAAGGTATCAAGATAAGTGTTCCCACTCGAATTCTACTTGCCCACTTGGTCGTAAATGTTTTCTCATGCTCCCCCTCGTGAGTGCATTGATATTCATGTCAGTGTGATGGGGGTTGGGAGGGGGGGGAGTAATAAATAATACATTCCCTCTGAATCGAACCATTGTACAACCGTACTTCCATACTGCACAATCAGACGTGCTGTGATGTTGGATGTTAATAATTTAATAGGCCCGATGCTGTACAGTATGATGCAGAGCCGGGGGCACAGTTCGTCTGGGTTTCACTTCTCCATAAAAAACCACCACCCACAACTGAACACATGCAGGGGTGTTACAATGCTAGGTTAAACATTTAACAACCCCCCCAAAAAATATATAAACAAAAGTAGGACATTTTAAAGCAAATCTAACCCCCCCACCCCCCCTGTTTTCTCGTTGTTGGGCGGTTTCCAGGTAAAACCTTGCGTTATATGGTTTGTATGGTTTGTGTGGTTTGTGTGGTTTGTGTGGTTTGTGTGTGTTATATGGTTTGTGTGGTTTGTGTGGTTTGTGTGGTTTGTGTGGTTTGTGTGGTTTGTGTGGTGTGTATGTGTTATATGGTTTGTATGGATTGTGTGGTGTGTGTGGTTTGTGTGGTTTGTATGGTTTGTGTGGTTTGTGTGGTTTCTATGGTTTGTGTGGTGTGTGTGGTTTGTATGGTTTGTATTCGTTATATGGTTTGTGTGGTTTGTGTGGTTTGTGTGGTTTGTGTGGTTTGTGTGGTGTGTGTGGTTTGTATGGTTTGTGTGGTGTGTGTGGTTTGTATGGTTTGTATTCGTTATATGGTTAGTGTGGTTTGTGTGGTTTGTGTGGTGTGTGTGGTTAGTGTGGTTTGTGTGGTTAGTGTGGTTTGTGTGGTTTGTATTGTTTGTGTGGTTTGTGTGATTTGTATGCATTATATGGTTTGTGTGGTTTGTGTGTTTTGTGTGGTTTGTGTGGTTTGTATGCATTATATGGTTTGTGTGGTTTGTGTGTTTTGTGTGGTTTGTATGCATTATATGGTTTGTGTGGTTTGTGTGGTTTGTGTGTTTTGTGTGGTTTGTGTGGTTTGTATGCATTATATGGTTTGTGTGGTTTGTGTGTTTTGTGTGGTTTGTATGCATTATATGGTTTGTGTGGTTTGTGTGGTTTGTGTGTTTTGTGTGGTTTGTGTGGTTTGTATGCATTATATGGTTTGTGTGGTTTGTGTGGATTGTGTGGTTTGTGTGCAAAAAGGGTGCCAAAACGTTGTATGTTTGGAATATTTAGCTATTGAGGCATAATAACTGTTTTGACAGTTGTAGGGTAGCAGGTTTATTTTCACGTGCTTATCCGTCTGAGAGTATTGCGTTAGATAAATTGCTGTTAAAAATGTTAAAATGTGTTTCATTAGCTACTGGAAACCAAAACCCTGAAGCACTGACTCACACCCACACAATTCACACCACATGAACATATTTCTGATAGACGCACTCGAACGATAACTGAAACCACAACCAATCTGCATTTTCAAAGCGGCGCATCGTTTTGGGTGGCGTGTGAAGTACCCTAATGAACAATTGGATCATCCCATTAAACGGGAAGCTCATTTACAAAATGGTGGCGGGTGAGACGAGGGCCACTTCGCATGTAAAGTGCCGTCAGGGCCTGACGCAGACAATGACACTAATAAGTCTAAAGCAAACAGCTTTTTTTCTAACGATTTAAATATAACCTGACCTCCCCAGGCAGGTAATGGCAGCGGGTTGAGTGGTTTGGTTAAAATGGCTCATTTGAAACAATGGCAGCAAAATGAGACACATGCCAACTGACAGGTACAAAGGAACTTACTGCGGACACCGCATCAGGTCAACAGAAATAATTAAGCACTTGACTCGTTGGAAAGACAAGCCTCCAGATTACACCCGTAGGACAGGATTAATGAAAAAAAAGGGTCTTGGGAGGAGGGTGGGTGGAAACCATTGCGGTAAGTCTGATTTCAGACGCATAATGATTTAAATCTGGTCACATAATCACCATTACTCATCAGGGAATGACAACCACACTGTCCCCTGAGGGAGAGATAGCAAAAGTAGTGTGTGAGTGTGTGTGTGTGTGAGACACAACAGTGACACAGAACAGTGAGACTCTATGCTATCGCACGGCAAGCGGTACCGGAGCGCCAAGTCTAGGTCCAAGAGGCTTCTAAACAGCTTCTACCCCCAAGCCATAAGACTCCTGAACAGCTAATCAAATGGTTACCCAGACTATTTGCATTGCCCCCCACCCATCCCCCCCTCCCTACCCCTGATTTTACACTGCTGCTACTCTCTGTTATTATCTATGCATAGTCACTTTAATAACTCTACCTATATGTAAATATTACCACAATTACCTCGACTAACCGGTTCCCCCCCACATTGACTCTGTACCGGTACCCTCTCTATATAGCCTCGCTGTTGTTAATTTACTGTTGCTCTTATTTGTTACTTTTATTTCTTACTTTTTAAAATATTTTCTAAAAACTGCATTGTTGGTTAAGGTCTTGTAAGTAAGCATTTCACTGTAAGGTCTGTTGTATTCGGAGCATTTGACAAATTACATTTAAATTGATTTGATTTGAGACAGAACAGTAAGACAGATCATTGAGACAGATCATTGAGACAGAACAGTGAGACAGATCATTGAGACAGATCATTGAGACAGAACAGTGAGACAGATCATTGAGACAGATCATTGAGACAGAACAGTGAGACAGATCATTGAGACAGATCATTGAGACAGAACAGTGAGACAGATCATTGAGACAGATCATTGAGACAGAACAGTGAGACAGATCATTGAGACAGATAATTGAGACAGATCATTGAGACAGAACAGTGAGACAGATCATTGTGACAGATCATTGAGATAGTCCTGTTCTCTGTTTGTAATGTGGGTCACTGTGTGGACGGTAGCATTGTGTACAGTAACTGTGTGGACAGTAACAGTGTGTACGGTAACAGTGTGGACGGTAGCATTGTGTACAGTAACAGTGTGTACGGTAACAGTGTGGACGGTAGCATTGTGTACAGTAATGATGTGGACGTTAACAGTGTGGACAGTAGCACTGTGTGGACGGTAACAGTGTGGACGGTAGCATTGTGTACAGTAACGGTGTGGACGGTAACAGTGTGGACAGTAGCATTGTGTACAGTAGCGGTGTGGACGGTAACAGTGTGGACAGTAGCATTGTGTACAGTAGTGATTTGAACGTTAACAGTGTGGACGGTAGTACTGTGGACAGTAACGGTGTGGGCGGTAACAGTGTGGATGGTAGCATTGTGTACAGTAGTGATTTGGACGTTAACAGTGTGGTTGGTAGCATTGTGTACAGGAACGTTGTGGACAGCAACAGTGAGGACGGTAACAGTGTGGAGGTTAATGGTGTGGACAGTAATGGGAATGATAACATTGTGGACGGTAACATTGTGGAGGTAAATGGTGTGGACAGTAATGGGAATGATAACAGTGTGGAAGGTAACATTGTGTACAGTAACAGTGTGGACGATAACATTGTGTGAAGTAATGGTGTGGACAGTAACGGTGTGGACAGTAACGGTGTGAACGATAACATTGTGTACAGTAATGGTGTGGACAGTAATGATGTGGACAGTAATGGTGTGGACGGTAACAGTGTGGACGATAACATTGTGTACAGTAATGGTGTGGACAGTAATGGTGTGGACAGTAATGGTGTGGACAGTAATGGTGTGGACAGTAACGGTGTGGACGGTAACATTGTGTACAGTAATGGTGTGGACAGTAATGGTGTGGACAGTAATGGTGTGGACGGTAACAGTGTGGACGATAACATTGTGTACAGTAATGGTGTGGACAGTAATGGTGTGGACAGTAACGGTGTGGACGATAACATTGTGTACAGTAATGGTGTGGACAGTAATGGTGTGGACAGTAATGGTGTGGACAGTAATGGTGTGGACGGTAACAGTGTGGACGATAACATTGTGTACAGTAATGGTGTGGACAGTAATGGTGTGGACGGTAACATTGTGTACAGTAATGGTGTGGACAGTAACGGTGTGGACGGTAACATTGTGTGCAGTAGTGGTGTGGATGGTAACAGTGTGGAATGTAACAGTGTGGACGGTAATGGGGACGGTAACAGTGTGGACGGTAACATTGTGTACAGTAACATTGTGGACGGTGACATTGTGGAGGGTAAGAGTGTGGATGGTAATGGGGACGGTAACAGTGTGGACGATAATATTGTGGACAGTAACGGTGTGGACGATAACATTGTGTACAGTAGTGGTGTGGATGGTAACAGTGTGGAATGTAACGATGTTGACGGTAACAGGGTGGACAGTAACAGTGTGGACGGTAATGGTGTGGACAGTAACGATGTGGACGGTAACATTGTGTGCAGTAATGGTGTGGACAGTAATGGTGTGGACGGTAACGGTGTGGACGGTAACATTGTGTACAGTAATGGTGTGGACGATAACATTGTGGACAGTAACGGTGTGGACGATAACATTGTGTACAGTAGTGGTGTGGACAGTAAAAGTGTGGAATGTAACAGTGTGGACGGTAATGGGGACGGTAACAGTGTGGACGGTAACATTGTGGACGGTAACGATGTTGACGGTAACAGGGTGGACAGTAACAGTGTGGACGGTAATGGGGACGGTAACAGTGTGGACGGTAACATTGTGGACGGTAACGATGTTGACGGTAACAGGGTGGACAGTAACAGTGTGGACGGTAATGGTGTGGACAGCTATCGATGCCGTCTAGGATATTTTTCTGCAGTCTATGACTCATTGATGTGTTGTTTTGCGGTTCTGAAAAAAACATATTTTATGTAGCGAAGTTCGTTAGGAAAGACCACACGCCACCTGCGTACTCCCTGCTGTTCTAATACTTTCACTCAGCTGTTCGACCACTAGTTTGTATGCTTCCTGCGTCCTCCCTCCTGTTCTAATAGTCTCTATCAATTGCAGGATACGATGGGGGTCTGCAATGCAAAAGCCAGCTGCCCGGAACAGGACTCCTTCCACAAACAGCGAGAGTCCCGATCCCCACCTGATCCCATCACTCCTCCGCGACCTGAATCGCCAAGCCACTCCAACTTTAAGAGGAACCCGCTCCTCCAGCACCTACAGACAACCACAACCCTCCACCAAAGAGCACCTGCTCTTCATCGTCCAATGGGGGTGTTGGAAGAATGGGTGTGGGGGGGGTTGAAGGAATGAGGGTGTGGGAGGATTAGAGGAAGGGTGGGGGGTCATCCTCAGCCACTCCTCAGCAAATCAGCGTGCCATTGGCTCCCCCATTCAGGATGGCAATTATTACCTCATTCTATCCAATCCCTAATCCTTTTTAGCAACACTCTCAGAAACCCAGGAATGGCCTTTCTTTTCTCCTTCTTTACATTATTTTTTCTGGAATGATGGAGAAGAGTGGTGGCTGGCTGTGATAGATCCAGAGAGATCAGGGAGCAGGGGGCTGGCTGTGATAGGGCCAGACAGATCAGGGAGCAGGGGGCTGGCTGTGATAGAGCCAGACAGATCAGGGAGCAGGGGGTTGGCTGTGATAGGGCCAGACAGATCAGGGAGCAGGGGGTTGGCTGTGATAGAGCCAGAGAGATCAGGGAGCAGGGGGCTGGCTGTGATAGGGCCAGACAGATCAGGGAGCAGGGGGCTGGCTGTGATAGGGCCAGACAGATCAGGGAGCAGGGGGTTGGCTGTGATAGAGCCAGAGAGTTTAGGGAGCAGGGGGCTGGCTGTGATAGGGCCAGACAGATCAGGGAGCAGGGGGTTGGCTGTGATAGGGCCAGACAGATCAGGGAGCAGGGGGTTGGCTGTGATAGAGCCAGAGAGATCAGGGAGCAGGGGGCTGGCTGTGATAGGGTCAGAGAGATCAGGGAGCAGGGGGCTGGCTGTGATAGGGTCAGACAGATCAGGGAGCAGGGGGTTGGCTGTGATAGAGCCAGAGAGATCAGGGAGCAGGGGGTTGGCTGTGATAGAGCCAGAGAGATCAGGGAGCAGGGGGCTGGCTGTGATAGGGTCAGAGAGATCAGGGAGCAGGGGGCTGGCTGTGATAGGGCCAGACAGATCAGGGAGCAGGGGGTTGGCTGTGATAGAGCCAGAGAGATCAGGGAGCAGGGGGCTGGCTGTGATAGGGCCAGAGAGATCAGGGAGCAGGGGGCTGGCTGTGATAGGGCCAGACAGATCAGGGAGCAGGGGGTTGGCTGTGATAGAGCCAGAGAGATCAGGGAGCAGGGGGCTGGCTGTGATAGGGTCAGACAGATCAGGGAGCAGGGGGCTGGCTGTGATAGGGCCAGACAGATCAGGGAGCAGGGGGTTGGCTGTGATAGAGCCAGAGAGATCAGGGAGCAGGGGGCTGGCTGTGATAGGGTCAGAGAGATCAGGGAGCAGGGGGCTGGCTGTGATAGGGCCAGACAGATCAGGGAGCAGGGGGTTGGCTGTGATAGGGCCAGAGAGATCAGGGAGCAGGGGGCTGGCTGTGATAGGGTCAGAGAGATCAGGGAGCAGGGGGTTGGCTGTGATAGGGTCAGAGAGATCAGGGAGCAGGGGGCTGGCTGTGATAGGGTCAGAGAGATCAGGGAGTAGGGGGCTGGCTGTGATAGAGCCAGAGAGATCAGGGAGCAGGGGGCTGGCTGTGATAGGGTCAGACAGATCAGGGAGCAGGGGGCTGGACATCTCAAGTGTCCAGAGAAATCTACCCTGATTGATTTGATATTGATATTGATTTTCCACATAAATATTCTGAGGTTGGTGTTTTCTGTAATGATTTAAGTGACAATTTTGCTGTTGTTGCTGTTAGAAATATTAAGGTTCCTAGGACAAATCCACACTTTATTTATGAGAGAAATGTTAAGAGTTTTAATGAGCAGTCATTCTTTCATGATTTGTTTAATTTTGAATGAAGCAAGTTTGAGCTTATTCCTGATGTGGAAACTACCTGGAAATTCTTTCATTATGTTTTTTCCAAATAGTATACAAACATGCCCCATTCCGCAGGTTCAGAGTTAAAGGGAGGGATAACCCATGTTTTTTTTTCTGAGCTGTCTTGTATTATTCACAAACGTAATCTAGCCTGGGCTAAAGCAAGGAAATCATGTTCTGTGCTGATTGGCTTGTTTTAAGGCAGCTGCGAAACAAGTGTTTATATATTTTATGTCTGTTGCCACTGATAACCTGAATTACCCTGGACAGTTTTGGAAGGCTATTAAGTCTATGTCTGGTAACAGTAATGTTAATGAATTACCGTCATGTGTATTGAAGGACTTTGTTGATGTACAGTGTGGCAAAAAAGTATTTAGTCAGCCACCAATTGTGCAAGTTCTAGCACTTAAAAAGATGAGAGAGGCCTGTAATTTGCTTTAGCTTAGCGATGAGCTTGGAGGGCACTATTGTGTTGAAACCTGAGCTGTAGTCAATGAACAGCATTCTCACAGAGGTGTTATTTTTGTCCAAATAGGAAAAGGCATTGCCGAGTGCAATAGAGATTGTATCATTTGTAGATCTGTTGAGGCGGTATGCAAATTGGAGTGGGTCCAGAGTGTCTCGGATGATGGTGTTGATGTGAGCCATGACCAGGCTTTCAAAGCATTTCTTGGCTACAGACGTGAGTGCTATGGTGCAATATTCCTTTAGACAGGATACATTGGCGTTCCTGGGCAACGGGACTATAGTGGTCTGCTGGAAAAATGTAGATACTGTATAACAGAATGTGTAAAAGAGAGGTTGAAAATGTCAGTGAAGACACTTGCCAGCTTGGTCAGCGCATGCTCTGAGTACGTATTCTGGTAATCCATCTGGCCCTGTGGCCCTGGGAATGTTAACCTGTTTAAAGGTTTTTGTCATATCTGCTACAGAGAGCATGATCACACAGTCATCCGGAACAGCTGGTGATCTCATGCATGGTTCAGTGTTGCTTGCCTCGAAGCGAGCATAGAAGGCATTTACCTCATCTGGTAGGCTCGCATCACTGGGCATCTTGTGGCTAAGTTTGCGTTTGTAATCTGTGATAGTTTGCAAGCCCTGCCACATCCGACGAGCGTCTGAGCTGGTGCAGTAGAATTTGAATTTAGTCCTGTAATGACACTTTGCCTGTTTGATGGTTTGTCAGAGGGCATAGCAGGACTTCTTATAAGCGTCCGGGTTAGTGTCCCGCTCTTTCAAAGCGGCAGCTCTTGTCTTTAGCTCAGTGTGGATGTTGCCTGTAATCTATTGATTCTGGTTGGGATATGTACGTATGTACAGTCACTATGGGGATGATGTCGTCGATGCACTTATTAATGAAGCCAGTGACTGATGTGGTAAACGGCTCAATCTTGTCCGATGAGTCCCAGTCTGTGATAGCGAAACAGTCCTGTAGTTTAGCATCTGCTTCATCTGACCACTTGCGTATTAAGTGCGTCACTGGTACTTCTTGTTTGAGTTCTTGCTTGTAAGCAGGAATCAGGAAGATATAATTATGGTCAGATTTGCCATATGTAGGGCAAGGGAGAGCTTGTAAGCATCTCTGTGTGTGGAGTAAAAATGATCGAGAGTTTTTTTTCACCTGCAGTTGCACAGGTGACGTGCTGGTAGAAATTTGGTAACACGGATGACAGTTTCCCTGCATTAAAATCACTGGCCACTATGAGTGCTGCGTATGGATGAGAATGTATTTATTTGCTTATCGCCTTATACAGCTCATTGAGTGTGATCTTAGTGCCAGCATCGTTTTGTGGTGGTAAATAGACAGCTACACATTTTTTCTTGGTAAAGAGTGTGGTCTTTAGTTTATCGTGAGTTATTCGAACTTAGGCAAGCAAAACTTCAAGACTTCCTTAATATTAAAAATGGCTCACCAGCTGTTGTTAAGAAACAGACACCTCCCCCCTTGAGCTTACCCGACGCTGCGGTTCTGTCCTGCCGATGCATAAAAAATAGCTAGATGTATATTATCCATGTCCTTGTCCGGCCAAGTTTCCGAGGACCATAAGATATTACAGTTCTTCAGTTCCCATTGATAGGATGGTCTCGAACGAAAGTCGTCCGGTATTTACTCCAGTGATTGTACGTTTTCCAATAGAACATTCTAGAGACCATTCTAGTCAATGAGAGGGTAGATACTAGTGTGAGCAACAGGCCATAGAGATAGATAGAGGACTCATCTTTGTATCTGTGTCATTATAACATATGTGACTTCATGGGCAGTGCTATTGAGGCTACTGTATATCCATTTTAAAGTAGTACATTTTGTTTTTCATTGGCCGATTGCTCCCAACTCATAGGAATGCCCAAGAGTTGACTACTTTAAAATGGTGGAAGCCCTCAATGACAATGTTCATGCTAAAATGGGGTATATCCATGATGAGTCTTCCATCTATCTCTATGACAGCAAGCATTACTCCGATATGAAGTAGCTCTTTTATACCATTTATATCAGCGAATTGTTAACAGACACTAACCATTAAGAAACCTCTATTCGGTCAAATAAGCTTCATGTAGGAAAATAGAAATTACACTTTGTGTTACAAATTCCACACTCTCACGTTGCCTCTTCCTCTCTGGTCACACCAGACCCACTAACTGGCACTTCCAGGGAAACTTGTTTGTCTCCCCAACCTCTCACACAGAGGAGCTTCTCTCTCTCCCCAACCTCTCTCACAGAGGAGCTTCTCTCTCTCCCCAGCCTCTCCCACAGAGGAGCTTCTCTCTCTCCCTAATCTCTCTCACAGAGGAGCTTCTCTCTCTCCCCAGCCTCTCCCACAGAGGAGCTTCTCTCTCTCCCTTAGCTCTCTCACAGAGGAGCTTCTCTCTCTCCCCAGCCTCTCCCACAGAGGTGCTTCTCTCTCTCCTCAGCCTCTCCCACAGAGGAGCTTCTCTCTCTCCCTAATCTCTCTCACAGAGGAGCTTCTCTCTCTCCCCAGCCTCTCCCACAGAGGAGCTTCTCTCTCTCCCTAATCTCTCTCACAGAGGAGCTTCTCTCTCTCCCCAGCCTCTCCCACAGAGGTGCTTCTCTCTCTCCCCAACCTCTCCCACAGAGGAGCTTCTCTCTCTCCCCAACCTCTGCCACAGAGAAGCTTCTGTCGCCCAACCTCTCTCACAGAGGAGCTTCTCTCTCTCCCCAACCTCTCCCACAGAGGAGATTCTCTCTCTCCCCAAACCTCTCCCACAGAGGAGCTTCTCTCTCTCCTCAACCTCTCCCACAGAGGAGCTTCTCTCTCTCCCCAACCTCTCCCACAGAGGAGCTTCTCTCTCTCCCCAACCTCTCTCACAGAGGAGCTTCTCTCTCTCCTCAACCTCTCCCACAGAGGAGCTTCTCTCTCTCCCCAACCTCTCTCACAGAGGAGCTCTCTCTCCCCAACCTCTCCCACAGAGGATCTTCTCTCTCTCCCCAACCTCTCTCACAGAGGAGCTTCTCTCTCTCCTCAACCTCTCTCACAGAGGAGCTTCTCTCTCTCCTCAACCTCTCCCACAGAGGAGCTTCTCTCTCTCCTCAACTTCTCCCACAGAGGAGCTCCTCTGTATCCCCAGCCTCTCCCACAGAGGAGCTTCTCTCTCTCCTCAACCTCTCCCAGAGAGGAATACTAAACCACACTAGAAAGGATCAGTGGATTGTGTATGTTTTTCATCAGGCTTTATGTCTGTTCTCCTCTCTTTTGTCTCCCAATATCAAAGCATTTCAGTGTTTTTTCCCCCTCCTAAAATGACACATTACCGTTTATACTGATTTGAATAACTGGATAAAGCACAAAGGACCACATAGAATAGGGATCCACATGGAACTCTTTTCACCACTCGCTGAAAAGGGCATTGTTGTGTCCGACCGCAGTGTTTGAGTTTGTGTTCAGCGTTTCAAGCAGTGGGAAGATTACAGGCGATGAAAGAATCCACTTTACACATTCTGTTTCCTATTTTATCTTTCCTTTTTCTCTCCTATTTGCTTTGCGCCATTTTGAAAGGGGAGAATTACTGGCAAATGGGATTGATTTTCTATCTGTTGCTGTCCAGGTACTGGTTTACTCAACTTCAAAGGGCAACTGAGCTGTTTGAAGTATGGGCTAGACGAGACACACCTGTTTCTTCCTGTTGCAATAATTGTGGAGCATACCCAACACTGACGGTGAATGACAAAGCTATGGTTTGTGGGGACCTGACAGTCGGTCTGCGACACAGAAATCCTCACCATTCAATGACAAGGCGGTGGTATCTTACAACGGGAAATAACACCTTACCTGAGACTTAGTGTAAAGGGATAATGACAAGCATGCAAGTCTGGAGATATTAATTACCACACATGATCTGCACAGCTGGTATTCCAAAAGGTCTTGTGCAATGGCAGGCATATTTGGAAAATGTCATACGTTTATAAAAAAAATAGCATTTTACTACGCCAAAGGGGTGAGTAAATTCAATAACACCTAAATAATTGACAGTATATTCATCCTATCCTCGTATCCTGGCGATCACATAACTCTGTCCTATTTTACGACGTCATGTTCCTTAGTTTAATTTCTCCAGGTAACTGTCACGATTGTTGTCTTCCTCCTCCTCATACAAAACAAGAGAAAACAGGTCAGGAACGTGACAGTAACCATGAAGTTGTAAGGCTTTATTACAGTAGACCTACAGAGCGATAGTTTTGGTGGCATTGAATCTGCATGCTAATTTACTCTATGTCATTAAAAATCATGTATGGGGACCTTGTCCTTAAAGCGTACCTTAGTAGGATGACTAGATCCCTCTCTAACTGCATGGAAGACATAGTAGTTTAACACAAGCTCACATTCTGCTATACCATTAGCCAATGGTTATGGCACAATGTCTATGTTTAAAAAAAAAAAAAAAAAAAAAAAACGAGCTATTTTGAAAAAATATATATTTTCAGTTGCAAATGTTTCTCTTTCTCTCGCCCTTCCACTGAGTACCCCCAGATGCTTTTAATTGTGAACGCTGTGAAAGTTAAAGTGCAGGAGAAAGGGTAGTTGGTAGCAGCAGTGGTAGTCTGATGTTCTTGTGTGGGGTTTTAAAGCCAAGCAAAGGTAATTCAAAATAATGAAATAAAAATTATCTCAATGTGATGAGCCAGCACAAAGGCTCTAGTAAAAATCCTCAGATCCCACCGCCGGAATATCTGGCCCAGACCTTAAGGCCCCTAAACGCTGAGCAAGGTCAAGGTCATTGAAATCATTCATCGTGTTTTATTCCAACTATGGGGCAAAGCGTGCCAGCATTGAAGAGAGAAGAAAAAAGAAAGGAGGAGGAGGTGTAGACATATCAATGTATTGGAGAAAAGGATTAAACATTACCGGGTTAGAGACGGTATCCAGTTTATAAATGTGAAACAGCCGTTGATCCAGGTACAACGTACATACCACTGTATTAAAAAGCACACGATTGATCTTTTGATGTGACAATCACATCAACATGTCAAGTCTCAAATTCACATTAATGTAATAAAACGTTTAAATTCCTAAATATCAGTTACCCTCTCCTCTAGAATTACCTTTGCAAGTGACATAATTATGAGGGAAATGTAAATTACTATTTGCATAATTAAATATATGATAATCACAACTGAGTTCTCCATTTACCACTGGAAGCTTAAAGAAATTGTATGTGCCTATTGAAATGCCTTTGGGGAAAATCTAGAAGTACGTGCCATCTTTAGTATCTCCTCCCATCCACAGGCTTACATTAATTCATCATTTTTAAAATGTTGTTATTTATCATATATTTAACTAGGCAAGTCAGTTAAGAACAAATTCTTATTTTACAATGACGGCCTACCCCGGCCAAACCCGGCCAACCCCGGCCTACCCCGGACGACGCTGGGCCAATTGTGCGCAGCCCTATGGGACTCCCAATCACGGGACTGTAGTGACGCCTCTTGCACTGAGTTGTAGTGCCTGAGACCTCTGCGGGAACACATTGTGTTGCAGTTTTTCTGGAGTGTGAACTAGTGACACTTCTCCAAATGCCTTGGAGATGATATTTTTTGTTCGTGGCGCCCAGACCTGGGCTCAGCTGAAGTTCAAAGGTCCCTGTCTTTCCCATCAGCACTCGCCTTGTGAGCATGAGATGAACATGGTGTCCTGGGGTGTCAACCCGGTCTCAGAGCATTACGTATTATTCTGTACGTAAAATCCAAGACACTCCATTTAGTATGATATGTTACATTTGGTATGGTTACATAAGACAGATGGTTACTAAAGGCAAAAACGAGTGGATGAGGCTGGCGTATAATAGAAACGTCTAGCAATCCAAAGATTGCAGAGTTTTAATCTCATCACAAATTAAGCTAATTAGCAACTTTTCAAACTACTTACTACTTTTTTGTTACTTTGCAACTGCTTAGCATGTTAGCTAACCCTTCCCCTATCAGTAACCTTAACCCTTTTACCTAACTCTTCACATATTGCTATTCATTGTAGTCAGACGGCTAATATTAATACTATGCATGCCAGTCTCTCTTGGCTAAGATTTTGAGGAAAGACTAACTGCGTCACTTCTTGTTTTTATAAGAAACATTAATGTGTTGGAAATTCGAAATGATTTGCAGTCAGCTTACAAACAGCACTGACACACAACACACTCTTACCTCACCAGACATGTAATCCAAGGGTCTTTCCACTTGCCCAGGTCCAGAACAAATTTAAAGAAACGTACAGTGTTATACAGAGCCATGAGTGCATGGAACTCCCTTTCAAAAACACAACCCAGTAAGACTAGCTGTCTCCATTGGTATCGGCTAATGAAGATCCTAGTAAATCAAATCACCTAATCCTAACCTAACCTTTACCCTTTAATCTAACTCCTAACCTTAACCTTAACCCCTAGCCTAGATAACAATATCAAGCTAGCTAACGTTAGACACCTAGCTAGAATTCATAATATTTCAAATATTTTGCTAATTTGTAACATATTGCATTTTATGCAAATTCGTAACATACAGTATAATATGAATTGTATTTCGAAACATATCACACAAAATCGGTGATGGACATTCACAAATGAATACATACCATACGAAACGTAACATGAACCAGCCAGCCAGCTGCCCTCCCGGACCATTGGGCCCTGAACCAGCCAGCTGCCTTCCCGGACCATTGGGCCCTGAACCAGCCAGCTGCCCTCCCGGACCATTGGGCCCTGAACCAGCCAGCCAGCTGCCCTCCCAGACCATGGGGCCCTGAACCATCCAGCTGCCCTCCCAGACCACGGGGCCCTGAACCAGCCAGCCAGCTGCCCTCCCAGACCATTGGGCCCTGAACCAGCCAGCCAGCTGCCCTCCCGGACCATTGGGCCCTGAACCAGCCAGCTGCCCTCCCGGACCATTGGGCCCTGAACCAGCCAGCCAGCTGCCCTCCCGGACCATGGGGCCCTGAACCATTCAGGTGCCCTCCCGGACCATTGGGCCCTGAACCATTCAGCTGCCCTCCCGGACCATGGGGCCCTGAACCAGCCAGCTGCCCTCCCGGACCATTGGGCCCTGAACCAGCCAGCTGCCCTCCCGGACCATGGGGCCCTGAACCATTCAGGTGCCCTCCCGGACCATTGGGCCCTGAACCAGCCAGCCAGCTGCCCTCCCAGACCATGGGTCCCTGAACCAGCCAGCCAGCTGCCCTCCCGGACCATGGGGCCCTGAACCATTCAGGTGCCCTCCCGGACCATTGGGCCCTGAACCATTCAGGTGCCCTCCCGGACCATGGGGCCCTGAACCATTCAGGTGCCCTCCCGGACCATTGGGCCCTGAACCAGCCAGCTGCCCTCCCAGACCATGTGACCCTGAACCATTCAGCTGCTCTTCTGGACCATGGGGCCCTGAACCATTCAGCTGCTCTTCTGGACCATGGGGCTTTAACAGGGGCATACAGCAGGGCTACTAGGGCTGAACGACATCATGAGACAGTTGAAATCCTGAAAAACCAACAACTGTCTCGTTAACATTGGTAAAAACGTATAAAAAATAAAATGAGGTACAAATGGTGTAGTACAGAATATCTGTGTGTATATCTGGTAAGAGGTATAATGGTGTATATCTGGTAAGAGGTATAATGGTGTATATCTGGTAAGGTATAATGGTGTATATCTGGTAAGAGGTATAATGGTGTATATCTGGTAAGAGGTATAATGGTGTATATCTGGTAAGAGGTATAATGGTGTATATCTGGTAAGAGGTATAATGGTGTATATCTGGTAAGAGGTATAATGGTGTATATCTGGTAAGAGTTATAATGGTGTATATCTGGTAAGAGGTATAATGGTGTATATCTGGTAAGAGGTATAATGGTGTATATCTGGTAGGAGGTATAATGGTGTATATCCGGTAAGAGGTATAATGGTTTATATCTGGTAAGAGGTATACTGGGTGTATATCTGGTAAGAGGTATAATGGTGTATATCTGGTAAGAGGTATAATGGTGTATATCTGGTAAGAGGTATAATGGTGTATGTCTGGTAAGAGGTATAATGGTGTATATCTGGTAAGAGGTATAATGGTGTATATCTGGTAAGAGGTATAATGGTGTATATCTGGTAAGAGGTATAATGGTGTATGTCTGGTAAGAGTTATGATGGTGTTTATCTGGTAAGAGGTATAATGGTGTATATCTGGTAAGAGGTATAATGGTGTATATCTGGTAAGAGTTATAATGGTGTATATCTGGTAAGAGGTATACTGGGTGTATATCTGGTAAGAGGTATAATGGTGTATATCTGGTAAGCGGTATAATGGTGTATATCTGGTAAGAGGTATAATGGTGTATATCTGGTAAGAGGTATACTGGGTGTATATCTGGTAAGAGGTATAATGGTGTATATCTGGTAAGAGGTATAATGGTGTATATCTGGTAAGAGGTATAATGGTGTATATCTGGTAAGAGGTATAATGGTGTATATCTGGTAAGGTATAATGGTGTATATCTGGTAAGAGGTATAATGGTGTATATCTGGTAAGAGGTATAATGGTGTATATCTGGTAAGAGGTATAATGGTGTATATCTGGTAAGAGGTATAATGGTGTATATCTGGTAAGAGGTATAATGGTGTATATCTGGTAAGAGGTATACTGGGTTTATATCTGGTAAGAGGTATAATGGTGTATATCTGGTAAGAGGTATAATGGTGTATATCTGGTAAGAGGTATAATGGTGTATATCTGGTAAGAGGTATAATGGTGTATTTCTGGTAAGAGGTATAATGGTGTATATCTGGTAAGAGGTATAATGGTGTATATCTGGTAAGAGGTATAATGGTGTATATCTGGTAAGAGGTATAATGGTGTATATCTGGTAAGAGGTATACTGGGTTTATATCTGGTAAGAGGTATAATGGTGTATATCTGGTAAGAGGTATGCTGGTGTATATCTGGTAAGAGGTATAATGGTGTATATCTGGTAAGAGGTATAATGGTGTATATCTGGTAAGAGGTATAATGGTGTATATCTGGTAAGAGGTATAATGGTGTATATCTGGTAAGAGGTATAATGGTGTATATCTGGTAAGAGGTATAATGGTGTATATCTGGTAAGAGGTATAATGGTGTATATCTGGTATGAGATATAATGGTGTATATCTGGTAAGAGGTATAATGGTGTATATCTGGTAAGAGGTATAATGGTGTATATCTGGTAAGAGGTATAATGGTGTATATCTGGTAAGAGGTATAATGGTGTATATCTGGTAAGAGGTATACTGGGTTTATATCTGGTAAGAGGTATAATGGTGTATATCTGGTAAGAGGTATACTGGTGTATATCTGGTAAGAGGTATAATGGTGTATATCTGGTAAGAGGTATAATGGTGTATATCTGGTAAGAGGTATACACATACATCAACAGAATTATAACCACAACACAATCGTCTGTCTTTTGCATGCCTACTTAAAATTCTAGGTTACCTCACTAGCAGGCTATAGCCACCAAAAACCACAAGGAAGTTGAATATGCCCACCTCGCCAGATTAAAAAACTATTTCAACTTCCCTCTGCACATAAACTTACAATCTAAAGCCACTTAAGTGGATTAAAATTAAGACCGAACTTACCGTGTCCCAAAAAACCTATTCCAACTTTCACAAGGGTAAGTGTAATGTTTTATGTGTATGCAAACTAAGTGCTCCGTCAGACTCTAATGAATTTCTTACAAAGTAACCCAAATAGCCTGTTCCTCCCAATAGTAATTAGGCGACCAAACCCTTTTCTGAAAGGTTCCTGAACCCATTCGGTACTCAGATTGAAAGCTATTCATCACAGCTACTAGCTCTGTCACTGCACACAGTGTACAGGGCAATCGAGCCCCTCTGCACAATGTAGGGGCACTTATAGATCTGAGGCGAAACGTAATGGTCTGTGTCTTTATTTGCTGTGTGTGAAAAAGTCTCCAACATTCTTCCTAGTTCAGTATTAGGTGTAATCTGTGCCTGTGAAAGCGCTCTTTTACCCTACATTTAACAAAGGCCTAATACATACACCTACTGAGATGGTGAAATGGACAAGATAGTCGACAGCTTTTAAATATATTTTGAAGCTATACATGGTTTCCTGTTCCTGTTATAAACAGTCATTCAGCCTTATATGTTGGGTTCTGATAGGGTTAAACAGTGCTGCTATGCTGTTGAGACATTTCTAAGTTAGAATATTTAAAGCAGGTTCATAAGTGGTGTGGGAAAATTCAAATGTTTCTTTTCTGGGGCCTGGGGTTTTTCATGATCTCATGACCTGGTTAGGTAAAACTCTGGGACACGATGTAGTTTTTAATGCATTGGCGTCATGCGTGGCCTTTAGTTTTGCATTCTTTCTCTCTATATGCAACTATATTTATAATACATAAATAAAACTAAAATGGTGTCCCATTTTAGACCTGTAGGCTACACAAGACAAAAGAGATATGGACCTGAGTACAGCAGGCTAGACAAGACAAAGAGATATGGACCTGAGTACAGCAGGCTAGACAAGACAAAGAGATATGGACAGCAGGCTAGACAAGACAAAGAGATATGGACCTGGGTACAGCAGGCTAGACAAGACAAAGAGATATGGACAGCAGGCTAGACAAGACAAAGAGATATGGACCTGGGTAAAGCAGGCTAGACAAGACAAAGAGATATGGACAGCAGGCTAGACAAGACAAAGAGATATGGACCTGGGTACAGCAGGCTAGACAAGACAAAGAGATATGGACAGCAGGCTAGACAAGACAAAGAGATATGGACAGCAGGCTAGACAAGACAAAGAGATATGGACAGCAGGCTAGACAAGACAAAGAGATGTGGACAGCAGGCTAGACAAGACAAAGAGATATGGAACTTGGTACAGCAGGCTAGACAAGACAAAGAGATATGGACCTGGGTACAGCAGGCTAGACAAGACAAAGAGATATGAACCTGGGTACAGCAGGCTAGACAAGACAAAGAGATATGGACCTGGGTACAGCAGGCTAGACAAGACAAAAGAGATATGGACAGCAGGCTAGACAAGACAAAGAGATATGGACAGCAGGCTAGACAAGACAAAAGAGATATGGACAGCAGGCTAGACAAGACAAAGAGATATGGACAGCATGCTAGACAAGACAAAATAGATATGGACAGCAGGCTAGACAAGACAAAGAGATATGGACAGCAGGCTAGACAAGACAAAGAGATATGGACAGCAGGCTAGACAAGACAAAGAGATATGGACAGCAGGCTAGACAAGACAAAGAGATATGGACCTGGGTACAGCAGGCTAGACAAGACAAAGAGATATGGACCTGGGTACAGCAGGCTAGACAAGACAAAGAGATATAGACCTGGGTAAAGCAGGCTAGACAAGACAAAGAGATATGGACAGCAGGCTAGACAAGACAAAGAGATATGGACTTGGGTACAGCAGGCTAGACAAGACAAAGAGATATGGACCTGAGTACAGCAGGCTAGACAAGACAAAGAGATATGGACCTGGGTACAGCAGGCTAGACAAGACAAAGAGATATGGACTGCAGGCTAGACAAGACAAAGAGATATGGACCTGGGTACAGCAGGCTAGACAAGACAAAGAGATATGGACAGCAGGCTAGACAAGACAAAGAGATATGGACCTGGGTACTGCAGGCTAGACAAGACAAAGAGATATGGACCTGGGTACAGCAGGCTAGACAAGACAAAGAGATATGGACAGCAGGCTAGACAAGACAAAGAGATATGGACCTGAGTACAGCAGGCTAGACAAGACAAAGAGATATGAACCTGGGTACAGCAGGCTAGACAAGACAAAGAGATATGGACCTGAGTACAGCAGGCTAGACAAGACAAAGAGATATGGACCTGGGTACAGCAGGCTAGACAAGACAAAGAGATAAGAACCTGGGTACAGCAGGCTAGACAAGACAAAGAGATATTGACCTGGGTACAGCAGGCTAGACAAGACAAAGAGATATGGACCTGGGTACAGCAGGCTAGACAGGACAAAGAGATATGGACAGCAGGCTAGACAAGACAAAGAGATATGGACAGCAGGCTAGACAAGACAAAGAGATATGAACCTGGGTACAGCAGGCTAGACAAGACAAAGAGATATGGACAGCAGGCTAGACAAGACAAAGATATATGGAAAGCAGGCTAGACAAGACAAAGAGATATGGACCTGGGTACAGCAGGCTAGACAAGACAAAGAGATATGGACAGCAGGCTAGACAAGACAAAGAGATATGGACCTGGGTACAGCAGGCTAGACAAGACAAAGAGATATAGACAGCAGGCTAGACAAGACAAAGAGATATGGACCTGGGTAAAGCAGGCTAGACAAGACAAAGAGATATGGACAGCAGGCTAGACAAGACAAAGAGATATGGACCTGGGTACAGCAGGCTAGACAAGACAAAGAGATATGGACAGCAGGCTAGACAAGACAAAGTGATATGGACAGCAGGCTAGACAAGACAAAGAGATATGAACCTGGGTACAGCAGGCTAGACAAGACAAAGAGATATGGACCTGAGTACAGCAGGCTAGACAAGACAAAGAGATATTGACAGCAGGCTAGACAAGACAAAGAGATATGGACAGCAGGCTAGACAAGACAAAGAGATATGGACAGCAGGCTAGACAAGACAAAGAGATATGGACAGCAGGCTAGACAAGACAAAGAGATATGGACAGCAGGCTAGACAAGACAAAGAGATATGGACCTGGGTACAGCAGGCTAGACAAGACAAAGAGATATTGACCTGGGTACAGCAGGCTAGACAAGACAAAGAGATATGGACTTGGGTACAGCAGGCTAGACAAGACAAAGAGATATGAACCTGGTACAGCAGGCTAGACAAGACAAAGAGATATGGACCTGGATACAGCAGGCTAGACAAGACAAAGAGATATGGACAGCAGGCTAGACAAGACAAAGAGATATGGACAGCAGGCTAGACAAGACAAAAGAGATATGGACAGCAGGCTAGACAAGACAAAGAGATATGGACAGCAGGCTAGACAAGACAAAAGAGATATGGACAGCAGGCTAGACAAGACAAAGAGATATGGACAGCAGGCTAGACAAGACAAAGAGATATGGACCTGGGTACAGCAGGCTAGACAAGACAAAGAGATATGGACCTGGGTACAGCAGGCTAGACAAGACAAAGGGATATGAACCTGGGTACAGCAGGCTAGACAAGACAAAGAGATATGGACAGCAGGCTAGACAGGACAAAGAGATATGGACCTGGGTACAGCAGGCTAGACAAGACAAAGAGATATGGACAGCAGGCTAGACAAGACAAAGAGATATGGACAGCAGGCTAGACAAGACAAAGAGATATGGACAGCAGGCTAGACAAGACAAAGAGATATGGACAGCAGGCTAGACAAGACAAAGAGATATGGACAGCAGGCTAGACAAGACAAAGAGATATGGACCTGGGTACAGCAGGCTAGACAAGACAAAGAGATATTGACCTGGGTACAGCAGGCTAGACAAGACAAAGAGATATGGACTTGGGTACAGCAGGCTAGACAAGACAAAGAGATATGAACCTGGTACAGCAGGCTAGACAAGACAAAGAGATATGGACCTGGATACAGCAGGCTAGACAAGACAAAGAGATATGGACAGCAGGCTAGACAAGACAAAAAGATATGGACAGCAGGCTAGACAAGACAAAAGAGATATGGACAGCAGGCTAGACAAGACAAAGAGATATGGACAGCAGGCTAGACAAGACAAAAGAGATATGGACAGCAGGCTAGACAAGACAAAGAGATATGGACAGCAGGCTAGACAAGACAAAGAGATATGGACCTGGGTACAGCAGGCTAGACAAGACAAAGAGATATGGACCTGGGTACAGCAGGCTAGACAAGACAAAGGGATATGAACCTGGGTACAGCAGGCTAGACAAGACAAAGAGATATGGACAGCAGGCTAGACAGGACAAAGAGATATGGACCTGGGTACAGCAGGCTAGACAAGACAAAGAGATATGGACAGCAGGCTAGACAAGACAAAGAGATATGGACCTGGGTACAGCAGGCTAGACAAGACAAAGAGATATGGACCTGGGTACAGCAGGCTAGACAAGACAAAGAGATATGGACAGCAGGCTAGACAAGACAAAGAGATATGGACCTGAGTACAGCAGGCTAGACAAGACAAAGAGATATGAACCTGGGTACAGCAGGCTAGACAAGACAAAGAGATATGGACCTGAGTACAGCAGGCTAGACAAGACAAAGATATATGGACCTGGGTACAGCAGGCTAGACAAGACAAAGAGATATGAACCTGGGTACAGAAGGCTAGACAAGACAAAGAGATTTGGACCTGGGTACAGCAGGCTAGACAAGACAAAGAGATATGGACCTGGGTACAGCAGGCTAGACAAGACAAAGAGATATGGACAGCAGGCTAGACAAGACAAAGAGATTTGGACAGCAGGCTAGACAAGACAAAGAGATATGAACCTGGGTACAGCAGGCTAGACAAGACAAAGAGATATGGACAGCAGGCTAGACAAGACAAAGAGATATGGACAGCAGGCTAGACAAGACAAAGAGATATGGACCTGGGTACAGCAGGCTAGACAAGACAAAGAGATATGGACCTGGGTACAGCAGGCTAGACAAGACAAAGAGATATGGACCTGGGTAAAGCAGGCTAGACAAGACAAAGAGATATGGACCTGGGTACAGCAGGCTAGACAAGACAAAGAGATATGAACCTGGGTACAGCAGGCTAGACAAGACAAAGAGATATGGACCTGGGTACAGCAGGCTAGACAAGACAAAGAGATATGGACCTGGGTACAGCAGGCTAGAAAAGACAAAGAGATATGGACAGCAGGCTAGACAAGACAAAGAGATATGGACCTGGGTACAGCAGGCTAGACAAGACAAAGAGATATGGACCTGGGTACAGCAGGCTAGACAAGACAAAGAGATATGGACAGCAGGTTAGACAAGACAAAGAGATATGGACCTGGGTACAGCAGGCTAGACAAGACAAAGAGATATGGACAGCAGGCTAGACAAAACAAAGATATATGGACCTGAGTACAGCAGGCTAGACAAGACAAAGAGATATGGACCTGGGTAAAGCAGGCTAGACAAGACAAAGAGATATGGAAAGCAGGCTAGACAAGACAAAGATATATGGACCTGGGTAGAGCAGGCTAGACAAGACAAAGAGATATGGACAGCAGGCTAGACAAGACAAAGAGATATGGACCTGGGTACAGCAGGCTAGACAAGACAAAGGGATATGGACAGCAGGCTAGACAAGACAAAGAGATATGGACCTGGGTACAGCAGGCTAGACAAGACAAAGAGATATGGACAGCAGGCTAGACAAGACAAAGAGATATGGACCTGGGTACAGCAGGCTAGACAAGACAAAGAGATATGAACCTGGGTACAGCAGGCTAGACAAGACAAAGAGATATGGACCTGGGTACAGCAGGCTAGACAAGACAAAGAGATATGGACCTGGGTACAGCAGGCTAGACAAGACAAAGAGATATGAACCTGGGTACAGCAGGCTAGACAAGACAAAGAGATATGGACCTGGGTACAGCAGGCTAGACAAAACAAAGAGATATGGACAGCAGGCTAGACAAGACAAAGAGATATGGACCTGGGTACAGCAGGCTAGACAAGACAAAGAGATATGGACCTGGGTACAGCAGGCTAGACAAGACAAAGAGATATGGACAGCAGGCTAGACAAGACAAAGAGATATGGACCTGGGTACAGCAGGCTAGACAAGACAAAGATATATGGACAGCAGGCTAGACAAGACAAAGAGATATGGACCTGGGTACAGCAGGCTAGACAAGACAAAGAGATATGGACCTGGGTACAGCAGGCTAGACAAGACAAAGAGATATGGACAGCAGGCTAGACAAGACAAAGAGATATGGACAGCAGGCTAGACAAGACAAAGAGATATGGACAACAGGCTAGACAAGACAAAGAGATATGGACCTGGGTACAGCAGGCTAGACAAGACAAAGAGATATGAACCTGGGTACAGTAGGCTAGACAAGACAAAGAGATATGGACCTGGGTACAGCAGGCTAGACAAGACAAAAGAGATATGGACAGCAGGCTAGACAAGACAAATAGATATGGACAGCAGGCTAGACAAGACAAAGAGATATGGACAGCAGGCTAGACAAGACAAAGAGATATGGACAGCAGGCTAGACAAGACAAAGAGATATGGACCTGAGTACAGCAGGCTAGTCAAGACAAAGAGATATGGACCTGGGTACAGCAGGCTAGACAAGACAAAGAGATATGGACCTGGGTAAAGCAGGCTAGACAAGACAAAGAGATATGGACCTGGGTACAGCAGGCAAGACAAGACAAAGAGAAATGGACAGCAGGCTAGACAAGACAAAGTGATATGGACAGCAGGCTAGACAAGACAAAGAGATATGGACCTGGGTACAGCAGGCTAGACAAGACAAAGAGATATGGACCTGGGTACAGCAGGCTAGACAAGACAAAGAGATATGGACCTGGGTACAGCAGGCTAGACAAGACATAGAGATATGAACCTGGGTACAGCAGGCTAGACAAGACAAAGAGATATGGACCTGGGTACAGCAGGCTAGACAAGACAAAGAGATATGGACCTGGGTACAGCAGGCTAGACAAGACAAAGAGATATGGACAGCAGGCTAGACAAGACAAAGAGATATGGACAGCAGGCTAGACAAGACAAAGAGATATGGACCTGGGTAAAGCAGGCTAGACAAGACAAAGAGATATGGACAGCAGGCTAGACAAGACAAAGAGATATGGACCTGGGTACAGCAGGCTAGACAAGACAAAGAGATATGGACAGCAGGCTAGACAAGACAAAGAGATATGGACAGCAGGCTAGACAAGACAAAGAGATATGAACCTGGGTACAGCAGGCTAGACAAGACAAAGAGATATGGACAGCAGGCTAGACAAGACAAAGAGATATGGACCTGAGTACAGCAGGCTAGACAAGACAAAGAGATATGGACAGCAGGCTAGACAAGACAAAGAGATATGGACAGCAGGCTAGACAAGACAAAGAGATATGGACAGCAGGCTAGACAAGACAAAGAGATATGGACAGCAGGCTAGACAAGACAAAGAGATATGGACAGCAGGCTAGACAAGACAAAGAGATATGGACCTGGGTACAGCAGGCTAGACAAGACAAAGAGATATGGACCTGGGTACAGCAGGCTAGACAAGACAAAGAGATATGGACTTGGGTACAGCAGGCTAGACAAGACAAAGAGATATGAACCTGGGTACAGCAGGCTAGACAAGACAAAGAGATATGGAAAGCAGGCTAGACAAGACAAAGAGATATGGACCTGGGTACAATAGGCTAGACAAGACAAAGAGATATGGACAGCAGGCTAGACAAGACAAAGAGATATGGACCTGGGTACAGCAAGCTAGACAAGACAAAGGGATATGGACAGCAGGCTAGACAAGACAAAGAGATATGGACCTGGGTACAGCAGGCTAGACAAGACAAAGAGATATGGACAGCAGGCTAGACAAGACAAAGAGATATGGACCTGGGTACAGCAGGCTAGACAAGACAAAGAAATATGAACCTGGGTACAGCAGGCTAGACAAGACAAAGAGATATGGACCTGGGTACAGCAGGCTAGACAAGACAAAGAGATATGGACCTGGGTACAGCAGGCTAGACAAGACAAAGAGATATGAACCTGGGTACAGCAGGCTAGACAAGACAAAGAGATATGGACCTGGGTACAGCAGGCTAGACAAGACAAAGAGATATGGACAGCAGGCTAGACGAGACAAAGAGATATGGACCTGGGTACAGCAGGCTAGACAAGACAAAGAGATATGGACCTGGGTACAGCAGGCTAGACAAGACAAAGAGATATGGACAGCAGGCTAGACAAGACAAAGAGATATGGACCTGGGTACAGCAGGCTAGACAAGACAAAGAGATATGGACAGCAGGCTAGACAAGACAAAGAGATATGGACCTGGGTACAGCAGGCTAGACAAGACAAAGAGATATGGACCTGGGTACAGCAGGCTAGACAAGACAAAGTGTTATGGACAGCAGGCTAGACAAGACAAAGAGATATGGACAGCAGGCTAGACAAGACAAAGAGATATGGACAGCAGGCTAGACAAGACAAAGAGATATGGACCTGAGTACAGCAGGCTAGACAAGACAAAGAGATATGAACCTGGGTACAGCAGGCTAGACAAGACAAAGAGATATGGACCTGGGTACAGCAGGCTAGACAAGACAAAGAGATATGGACAGCAGGCTAGACAAGACAAAGAGATATGGACCTGAGTACAGCAGGCTAGACAAGACAAAGAGATATGGACAGCAGGCTAGACAAGACAAAGAGATATGGACAGCAGGCTAGACAAGACAAAGAGATATGGACCTGAGTACAGCAGGCTAGACAAGACAAAGAGATATGGACCTGGGTACAGCAGGCTAGACAAGACAAAGAGATATGGACAACAGGCTAGACAAGACAAAGAGATATGGACAGCAGGCTAGACAAGACAAAGAGATATGGACAGCAGTCTAGACAAGACAAAGAGATATGGACAGCAGGCTAGACAAGACAAAGAGATATGGACAGCAGGCTAGACAAGACAAAGAGATATGGACCTGGGTACAGCAGGCTAGACAAGACAAAGAGATATGGACCTGGGTACAGCAGGCTAGACAAGACAAAGAGATATGGACTTGGGTACAGCAGGCTAGACAAGACAAAGAGATATGAACCTGGGTACAGCAGGCTAGACAAGACAAAGAGATATGGAAAGCAGGCTAGACAAGACAAAGATATATGGACCTGGGTACAGCAGGCTAGACAAGACAAAGAGATATGGACAGCAGGCTAGACAAGACAAAGAGATATGGACCTGGGTACAGCAAGCTAGACAAGACAAAGGGATATTGACAGCAGGCTAGACAAGACAAAGAGATATGGACCTGGGTACAGCAGGCTAGACAAGACAAAGAGATATGGACAGCAGGCTAGACAAGACAAAGTGATATGGACAGCAGGCTAGACAAGACAAAGAGATATGAACCTGGGTACAGCAGGCTAGACAAGACAAAGAGATATGGACCTGAGTACAGCAGGCTAGACAAGACAAAGAGATATTGACAGCAGGCTAGACAAGACAAAGAGATATGGACAGCAGGCTAGACAAGACAAAGAGATATGGACAGCAGGCTAGACAAGACAAAGAGATATGGACAGCAGGCTAGACAAGACAAAGAGATATGGACAGCAGGCTAGACAAGACAAAGAGATATGGACCTGGGTACAGCAGGCTAGACAAGACAAAGAGATATTGACCTGGGTACAGCAGGCTAGACAAGACAAAGAGATATGGACTTGGGTACAGCAGGCTAGACAAGACAAAGAGATATGAACCTGGTACAGCAGGCTAGACAAGACAAAGAGATATGGACCTGGATACAGCAGGCTAGACAAGACAAAGAGATATGGACAGCAGGCTAGACAAGACAAAGAGATATGGACAGCAGGCTAGACAAGACAAAAGAGATATGGACAGCAGGCTAGACAAGACAAAGAGATATGGACAGCAGGCTAGACAAGACAAAAGAGATATGGACAGCAGGCTAGACAAAACAAAGAGATATGGACAGCAGGCTAGACAAGACAAAGAGATATGGACCTGGGTACAGCAGGCTAGACAAGACAAAGAGATATGGACCTGGGTACAGCAGGCTAGACAAGACAAAGGGATATGAACCTGGGTACAGCAGGCTAGACAAGACAAAGAGATATGGACAGCAGGCTAGACAGGACAAAGAGATATGGACCTGGGTACAGCAGGCTAGACAAGACAAAGAGATATGGACAGCAGGCTAGACAAGACAAAGAGATATGGACAGCAGGCTAGACAAGACAAAGAGATATGGACAGCAGGCTAGACAAGACAAAGAGATATGGACAGCAGGCTAGACAAGACAAAGAGATATGGACAGCAGGCTAGACAAGACAAAGAGATATGGACCTGGGTACAGCAGGCTAGACAAGACAAAGAGATATTGACCTGGGTACAGCAGGCTAGACAAGACAAAGAGATATGGACTTGGGTACAGCAGGCTAGACAAGACAAAGAGATATGAACCTGGTACAGCAGGCTAGACAAGACAAAGAGATATGGACCTGGATACAGCAGGCTAGACAAGACAAAGAGATATGGACAGCAGGCTAGACAAGACAAAGAGATATGGACAGCAGGCTAGACAAGACAAAAGAGATATGGACAGCAGGCTAGACAAGACAAAGAGATATGGACAGCAGGCTAGACAAGACAAAAGAGATATGGACAGCAGGCTAGACAAGACAAAGAGATATGGACAGCAGGCTAGACAAGACAAAGAGATATGGACCTGGGTACAGCAGGCTAGACAAGACAAAGAGATATGGACCTGGGTACAGCAGGCTAGACAAGACAAAGGGATATGAACCTGGGTACAGCAGGCTAGACAAGACAAAGAGATATGGACAGCAGGCTAGACAGGACAAAGAGATATGGACCTGGGTACAGCAGGCTAGACAAGACAAAGAGATATGGACAGCAGGCTAGACAAGACAAAGAGATATGGACCTGGGTACAGCAGGCTAGACAAGACAAAGAGATATGGACCTGGGTACAGCAGGCTAGACAAGACAAAGAGATATGGACAGCAGGCTAGACAAGACAAAGAGATATGGACCTGAGTACAGCAGGCTAGACAAGACAAAGAGATATGAACCTGGGTACAGCAGGCTAGACAAGACAAAGAGATATGGACCTGAGTACAGCAGGCTAGACAAGACAAAGATATATGGACCTGGGTACAGCAGGCTAGACAAGACAAAGAGATATGAACCTGGGTACAGAAGGCTAGACAAGACAAAGAGATTTGGACCTGGGTACAGCAGGCTAGACAAGACAAAGAGATATGGACCTGGGTACAGCAGGCTAGACAAGACAAAGAGATATGGACAGCAGGCTAGACAAGACAAAGAGATTTGGACAGCAGGCTAGACAAGACAAAGAGATATGAACCTGGGTACAGCAGGCTAGACAAGACAAAGAGATATGGACAGCAGGCTAGACAAGACAAAGAGATATGGACAGCAGGCTAGACAAGACAAAGAGATATGGACCTGGGTACAGCAGGCTAGACAAGACAAAGAGATATGGACCTGGGTACAGCAGGCTAGACAAGACAAAGAGATATGAACCTGGGTACAGTAGGCTAGACAAGACAAAGAGATATGGACCTGGGAACAGCAGGCTAGACAAGACAAAAGAGATATGGACAGCAGGCTAGACAAGACAAATAGATATGGACAGCAGGCTAGACAAGACAAAGAGATATGGACAGCAGGCTAGACAAGACAAAGAGATATGGACAGCAGGCTAGACAAGACAAAGAGATATGGACCTGAGTACAGCAGGCTAGACAAGACAAAGAGATATGGACCTGGGTACAGCAGGCTAGACAAGACAAAGAGATATGGACCTGGGTAAAGCAGGCTAGACAAGACAAAGAGATATGGACCTGGGTACAGCAGGCAAGACAAGACAAAGAGAAATGGACAGCAGGCTAGACAAGACAAAGTGATATGGACAGCAGGCTAGACAAGACAAAGAGATATGGACCTGGGTACAGCAGGCTAGACAAGACAAAGAGATATGGACCTGGGTACAGCAGGCTAGACAAGACAAAGAGATATGGACCTGGGTACAGCAGGCTAGACAAGACATAGAGATATGAACCTGGGTACAGCAGGCTAGACAAGACAAAGAGATATGGACCTGGGTACAGCAGGCTAGACAAGACAAAGAGATATGGACCTGGGTACAGCAGGCTAGACAAGACAAAGAGATATGGACAGCAGGCTAGACAAGACAAAGAGATATGGACAGCAGGCTAGACAAGACAAAGAGATATGGACCTGGGTAAAGCAGGCTAGACAAGACAAAGAGATATGGACAGCAGGCTAGACAAGACAAAGAGATATGGACCTGGGTACAGCAGGCTAGACAAGACAAAGAGATATGGACAGCAGGCTAGACAAGACAAAGAGATATGGACAGCAGGCTAGACAAGACAAAGAGATATGAACCTGGGTACAGCAGGCTAGACAAGACAAAGAGATATGGACAGCAGGCTAGACAAGACAAAGAGATATGGACCTGAGTACAGCAGGCTAGACAAGACAAAGAGATATGGACAGCAGGCTAGACAAGACAAAGAGATATGGACAGCAGGCTAGACAAGACAAAGAGATATGGACAGCAGGCTAGACAAGACAAAGAGATATGGACAGCAGGCTAGACAAGACAAAGAGATATGGACAGCAGGCTAGACAAGACAAAGAGATATGGACCTGGGTACAGCAGGCTAGACAAGACAAAGAGATATGGACCTGGGTACAGCAGGCTAGACAAGACAAAGAGATATGGACTTGGGTACAGCAGGCTAGACAAGACAAAGAGATATGAACCTGGGTACAGCAGGCTAGACAAGACAAAGAGATATGGAAAGCAGGCTAGACAAGACAAAGAGATATGGACCTGGGTACAATAGGCTAGACAAGACAAAGAGATATGGACAGCAGGCTAGACAAGACAAAGAGATATGGACCTGGGTACAGCAAGCTAGACAAGACAAAGGGATATGGACAGCAGGCTAGACAAGACAAAGAGATATGGACCTGGGTACAGCAGGCTAGACAAGACAAAGAGATATGGACAGCAGGCTAGACAAGACAAAGAGATATGGACCTGGGTACAGCAGGCTAGACAAGACAAAGAAATATGAACCTGGGTACAGCAGGCTAGACAAGACAAAGAGATATGGACCTGGGTACAGCAGGCTAGACAAGACAAAGAGATATGGACCTGGGTACAGCAGGCTAGACAAGACAAAGAGATATGAACCTGGGTACAGCAGGCTAGACAAGACAAAGAGATATGGACCTGGGTACAGCAGGCTAGACAAGACAAAGAGATATGGACAGCAGGCTAGACGAGACAAAGAGATATGGACCTGGGTACAGCAGGCTAGACAAGACAAAGAGATATGGACCTGGGTACAGCAGGCTAGACAAGACAAAGAGATATGGACAGCAGGCTAGACAAGACAAAGAGATATGGACCTGGGTACAGCAGGCTAGACAAGACAAAGAGATATGGACAGCAGGCTAGACAAGACAAAGAGATATGGACCTGGGTACAGCAGGCTAGACAAGACAAAGAGATATGGACCTGGGTACAGCAGGCTAGACAAGACAAAGTGTTATGGACAGCAGGCTAGACAAGACAAAGAGATATGGACAGCAGGCTAGACAAGACAAAGAGATATGGACAGCAGGCTAGACAAGACAAAGAGATATGGACCTGAGTACAGCAGGCTAGACAAGACAAAGAGATATGAACCTGGGTACAGCAGGCTAGACAAGACAAAGAGATATGGACCTGGGTACAGCAGGCTAGACAAGACAAAGAGATATGGACAGCAGGCTAGACAAGACAAAGAGATATGGACCTGAGTACAGCAGGCTAGACAAGACAAAGAGATATGGACAGCAGGCTAGACAAGACAAAGAGATATGGACAGCAGGCTAGACAAGACAAAGAGATATGGACCTGAGTACAGCAGGCTAGACAAGACAAAGAGATATGGACCTGGGTACAGCAGGCTAGACAAGACAAAGAGATATGGACAACAGGCTAGACAAGACAAAGAGATATGGACAGCAGGCTAGACAAGACAAAGAGATATGGACAGCAGTCTAGACAAGACAAAGAGATATGGACAGCAGGCTAGACAAGACAAAGAGATATGGACAGCAGGCTAGACAAGACAAAGAGATATGGACCTGGGTACAGCAGGCTAGACAAGACAAAGAGATATGGACCTGGGTACAGCAGGCTAGACAAGACAAAGAGATATGGACTTGGGTACAGCAGGCTAGACAAGACAAAGAGATATGAACCTGGGTACAGCAGGCTAGACAAGACAAAGAGATATGGAAAGCAGGCTAGACAAGACAAAGATATATGGACCTGGGTACAGCAGGCTAGACAAGACAAAGAGATATGGACAGCAGGCTAGACAAGACAAAGAGATATGGACCTGGGTACAGCAAGCTAGACAAGACAAAGGGATATTGACAGCAGGCTAGACAAGACAAAGAGATATGGACCTGGGTACAGCAGGCTAGACAAGACAAAGAGATATGGACAGCAGGCTAGACAAGACAAAGTGATATGGACAGCAGGCTAGACAAGACAAAGAGATATGAACCTGGGTACAGCAGGCTAGACAAGACAAAGAGATATGGACCTGAGTACAGCAGGCTAGACAAGACAAAGAGATATTGACAGCAGGCTAGACAAGACAAAGAGATATGGACAGCAGGCTAGACAAGACAAAGAGATATGGACAGCAGGCTAGACAAGACAAAGAGATATGGACAGCAGGCTAGACAAGACAAAGAGATATGGACAGCAGGCTAGACAAGACAAAGAGATATGGACCTGGGTACAGCAGGCTAGACAAGACAAAGAGATATTGACCTGGGTACAGCAGGCTAGACAAGACAAAGAGATATGGACTTGGGTACAGCAGGCTAGACAAGACAAAGAGATATGAACCTGGTACAGCAGGCTAGACAAGACAAAGAGATATGGACCTGGATACAGCAGGCTAGACAAGACAAAGAGATATGGACAGCAGGCTAGACAAGACAAAGAGATATGGACAGCAGGCTAGACAAGACAAAAGAGATATGGACAGCAGGCTAGACAAGACAAAGAGATATGGACAGCAGGCTAGACAAGACAAAAGAGATATGGACAGCAGGCTAGACAAAACAAAGAGATATGGACAGCAGGCTAGACAAGACAAAGAGATATGGACCTGGGTACAGCAGGCTAGACAAGACAAAGAGATATGGACCTGGGTACAGCAGGCTAGACAAGACAAAGGGATATGAACCTGGGTACAGCAGGCTAGACAAGACAAAGAGATATGGACAGCAGGCTAGACAGGACAAAGAGATATGGACCTGGGTACAGCAGGCTAGACAAGACAAAGAGATATGGACAGCAGGCTAGACAAGACAAAGAGATATGGACAGCAGGCTAGACAAGACAAAGAGATATGGACAGCAGGCTAGACAAGACAAAGAGATATGGACAGCAGGCTAGACAAGACAAAGAGATATGGACAGCAGGCTAGACAAGACAAAGAGATATGGACCTGGGTACAGCAGGCTAGACAAGACAAAGAGATATTGACCTGGGTACAGCAGGCTAGACAAGACAAAGAGATATGGACTTGGGTACAGCAGGCTAGACAAGACAAAGAGATATGAACCTGGTACAGCAGGCTAGACAAGACAAAGAGATATGGACCTGGATACAGCAGGCTAGACAAGACAAAGAGATATGGACAGCAGGCTAGACAAGACAAAGAGATATGGACAGCAGGCTAGACAAGACAAAAGAGATATGGACAGCAGGCTAGACAAGACAAAGAGATATGGACAGCAGGCTAGACAAGACAAAAGAGATATGGACAGCAGGCTAGACAAGACAAAGAGATATGGACAGCAGGCTAGACAAGACAAAGAGATATGGACCTGGGTACAGCAGGCTAGACAAGACAAAGAGATATGGACCTGGGTACAGCAGGCTAGACAAGACAAAGGGATATGAACCTGGGTACAGCAGGCTAGACAAGACAAAGAGATATGGACAGCAGGCTAGACAGGACAAAGAGATATGGACCTGGGTACAGCAGGCTAGACAAGACAAAGAGATATGGACAGCAGGCTAGACAAGACAAAGAGATATGGACCTGGGTACAGCAGGCTAGACAAGACAAAGAGATATGGACCTGGGTACAGCAGGCTAGACAAGACAAAGAGATATGGACAGCAGGCTAGACAAGACAAAGAGATATGGACCTGAGTACAGCAGGCTAGACAAGACAAAGAGATATGAACCTGGGTACAGCAGGCTAGACAAGACAAAGAGATATGGACCTGAGTACAGCAGGCTAGACAAGACAAAGATATATGGACCTGGGTACAGCAGGCTAGACAAGACAAAGAGATATGAACCTGGGTACAGAAGGCTAGACAAGACAAAGAGATTTGGACCTGGGTACAGCAGGCTAGACAAGACAAAGAGATATGGACAGCAGGCTAGACAAGACAAAGAGATTTGGACAGCAGGCTAGACAAGACAAAGAGATATGAACCTGGGTACAGCAGGCTAGACAAGACAAAGAGATATGGACAGCAGGCTAGACAAGACAAAGAGATATGGACCTGGGTACAGCAGGCTAGAAAAGACAAAGAGATATGGACAGCAGGCTAGACAAGACAAAGAGATATGGACCTGGGTACAGCAGGCTAGACAAGACAAAGAGATATGGACCTGGGTACAGCAGGCTAGACAAGACAAAGAGATATGGACAGCAGGTTAGACAAGACAAAGAGATATGGACCTGGGTACAGCAGGCTAGACAAGACAAAGAGATATGGACAGCAGGCTAGACAAAACAAAGATATATGGACCTGAGTACAGCAGGCTAGACAAGACAAAGAGATATGGACCTGGGTAAAGCAGGCTAGACAAGACAAAGAGATATGGAAAGCAGGCTAGACAAGACAAAGATATATGGACCTGGGTAGAGCAGGCTAGACAAGACAAAGAGATATGGACAGCAGGCTAGACAAGACAAAGAGATATGGACCTGGGTACAGCAGGCTAGACAAGACAAAGGGATATTGACAGCAGGCTAGACAAGACAAAGAGATATGGACCTGGGGACAGCAGGCTAGACAAGACAAAGAGATATGGACAGCAGGCTAGACAAGACAAAGAGATATGGACCTGGGTACAGCAGGCTAGACAAGACAAAGAGATATGAACCTGGGTACAGCAGGCTAGACAAGACAAAGAGATATGGACCTGGGTACAGCAGGCTAGACAAGACAAAGAGATATGGACCTGGGTACAGCAGGCTAGACAAGACAAAGAGATATGAACCTGGGTACAGCAGGCTAGACAAGACAAAGAGATATGGACCTGGGTACAGCAGGCTAGACAAAACAAAGAGATATGGACAGCAGGCTAGACAAGACAAAGAGATATGGACCTGGGTACAGCAGGCTAGACAAGACAAAGAGATATGGACCTGGGTACAGCAGGCTAGACAAGACAAAGAGATATGGACAGCAGGCTAGACAAGACAAAGAGATATGGACCTGGGTACAGCAGGCTAGACAAGACAAAGATATATGGACAGCAGGCTAGACAAGACAAAGAGATATGGACCTGGGTACAGCAGGCTAGACAAGACAAAGAGATATGGACCTGGGTACAGCAGGCTAGACAAGACAAAGAGATATGGACAGCAGGCTAGACAAGACAAAGAGATATGGACAGCAGGCTAGACAAGACAAAGAGATATGGACAACAGGCTAGACAAGACAAAGAGATATGGACCTGGGTACAGCAGGCTAGACAAGACAAAGAGATATGAACCTGGGTACAGTAGGCTAGACAAGACAAAGAGATATGGACCTGGGTACAGCAGGCTAGACAAGACAAAAGAGATATGGACAGCAGGCTAGACAAGACAAATAGATATGGACAGCAGGCTAGACAAGACAAAGAGATATGGACAGCAGGCTAGACAAGACAAAGAGATATGGACAGCAGGCTAGACAAGACAAAGAGATATGGACCTGAGTACAGCAGGCTAGACAAGACAAAGAGATATGGACCTGGGTACAGCAGGCTAGACAAGACAAAGAGATATGGACCTGGGTAAAGCAGGCTAGACAAGACAAAGAGATATGGACCTGGGTACAGCAGGCAAGACAAGACAAAGAGATATGGACAGCAGGCTAGACAAGACAAAGTGATATGGACAGCAGGCTAGACAAGACAAAGAGATATGGACCTGGGTACAGCAGGCTAGACAAGACAAAGAGATATGGACCTGGGTACAGCAGGCTAGACAAGACAAAGAGATATGGACCTGGGTACAGCAGGCTAGACAAGACATAGAGATATGAACCTGGGTACAGCAGGCTAGACAAGACAAAGAGATATGGACCTGGGTACAGCAGGCTAGACAAGACAAAGAGATATGGACCTGGGTACAGCAGGCTAGACAAGACAAAGAGATATGGACAGCAGGCTAGACAAGACAAAGAGATATCGACAGCAGGCTAGACAAGACAAAGAGATATGGACCTGGGTAAAGCAGGCTAGACAAGACAAAGAGATATGGACAGCAGGCTAGACAAGACAAAGAGATATGGACCTGGGTACAGCAGGCTAGACAAGACAAAGAGATATGGACAGCAGGCTAGACAAGACAAAGAGATATGGACAGCAGGCTAGACAAGACAAAGAGATATGAACCTGGGTACAGCAGGCTAGACAAGACAAAGAGATATGGACAGCAGGCTAGACAAGACAAAGAGATATGGACCTGAGTACAGCAGGCTAGACAAGACAAAGAGATATGGACAGCAGGCTAGACAAGACAAAGAGATATGGACAGCAGGCTAGACAAGACAAAGAGATATGGACAGCAGGCTAGACAAGACAAAGAGATATGGACAGCAGGCTAGACAAGACAAAGAGATATGGACAGCAGGCTAGACAAGACAAAGAGATATGGACCTGGGTACAGCAGGCTAGACAAGACAAAGAGATATGGACCTGGGTACAGCAGGCTAGACAAGACAAAGAGATATGGACTTGGGTACAGCAGGCTAGACAAGACAAAGAGATATGAACCTGGGTACAGCAGGCTAGACAAGACAAAGAGATATGGAAAGCAGGCTAGACAAGACAAAGAGATATGGACCTGGGTACAATAGGCTAGACAAGACAAAGAGATATGGACAGCAGGCTAGACAAGACAAAGAGATATGGACCTGGGTACAGCAAGCTAGACAAGACAAAGGGATATGGACAGCAGGCTAGACAAGACAAAGAGATATGGACCTGGGTACAGCAGGCTAGACAAGACAAAGAGATATGGACAGCAGGCTAGACAAGACAAAGAGATATGGACCTGGGTACAGCAGGCTAGACAAGACAAAGAAATATGAACCTGGGTACAGCAGGCTAGACAAGACAAAGAGATATGGACCTGGGTACAGCAGGCTAGACAAGACAAAGAGATATGGACCTGGGTACAGCAGGCTAGACAAGACAAAGAGATATGGACAGCAGGCTAGACAAGACAAAGAGATATGGACCTGGGTACAGCAGGCTAGACAAGACAAAGAGATATGGACCTGGGTACAGCAGGCTAGACAAGACAAAGTGTTATGGACAGCAGGCTAGACAAGACAAAGAGATATGGACAGCAGGCTAGACAAGACAAAGAGATATGGACAGCAGGCTAGACAAGACAAAGAGATATGGACCTGAGTACAGCAGGCTAGACAAGACAAAGAGATATGAACCTGGGTACAGCAGGCTAGACAAGACAAAGAGATATGGACCTGGGTACAGCAGGCTAGACAAGACAAAGAGATATGGACAGCAGGCTAGACAAGACAAAGAGATATGGACCTGAGTACAGCAGGCTAGACAAGACAAAGAGATATGGACAGCAGGCTAGACAAGACAAAGAGATATGGACAGCAGGCTAGACAAGACAAAGAGATATGGACCTGAGTACAGCAGGCTAGACAAGACAAAGAGATATGGACCTGGGTACAGCAGGCTAGACAAGACAAAGAGATATGGACAACAGGCTAGACAAGACAAAGAGATATGGACAGCAGGCTAGACAAGACAAAGAGATATGGACAGCAGTCTAGACAAGACAAAGAGATATGGACAGCAGGCTAGACAAGACAAAGAGATATGGACAGCAGGCTAGACAAGACAAAGAGATATGGACCTGGGTACAGCAGGCTAGACAAGACAAAGAGATATGGACCTGGGTACAGCAGGCTAGACAAGACAAAGAGATATGGACTTGGGTACAGCAGGCTAGACAAGACAAAGAGATATGAACCTGGGTACAGCAGGCTAGACAAGACAAAGAGATATGGAAAGCAGGCTAGACAAGACAAAGATATATGGACCTGGGTACAGCAGGCTAGACAAGACAAAGAGATATGGACAGCAGTCTAGACAAGACAAAGAGATATGGACAGCAGGCTAGACAAGACAAAGAGATATGGACAGCAGGCTAGACAAGACAAAGAGATATGGACCTGGGTACAGCAGGCTAGACAAGACAAAGAAATATGAACCTGGGTACAGCAGGCTAGACAAGACAAAGAGATATGGACCTGGGTACAGCAGGCTAGACAAGACAAAGAGATATGGACCTGGGTACAGCAGGCTAGACAAGACAAAGAGATATGAACCTGGGTACAGCAGGCTAGACAAGACAAAGAGATATGGACCTGGGTACAGCAGGCTAGACAAGACAAAGAGATATGGACAGCAGGCTAGACGAGACAAAGAGATATGGACCTGGGTACAGCAGGCTAGACAAGACAAAGAGATATGGACCTGGGTACAGCAGGCTAGACAAGACAAAGAGATATGGACAGCAGGCTAGACAAGACAAAGAGATATGGACCTGGGTACAGCAGGCTAGACAAGACAAAGAGATATGGACAGCAGGCTAGACAAGACAAAGAGATATGGACCTGGGTACAGCAGGCTAGACAAGACAAAGAGATATGGACCTGGGTACAGCAGGCTAGACAAGACAAAGTGTTATGGACAGCAGGCTAGACAAGACAAAGAGATATGGACAGCAGGCTAGACAAGACAAAGAGATATGGACAGCAGGCTAGACAAGACAAAGAGATATGGACCTGAGTACAGCAGGCTAGACAAGACAAAGAGATATGAACCTGGGTACAGCAGGCTAGACAAGACAAAGAGATATGGACCTGGGTACAGCAGGCTAGACAAGACAAAGAGATATGGACAGCAGGCTAGACAAGACAAAGAGATATGGACCTGAGTACAGCAGGCTAGACAAGACAAAGAGATATGGACAGCAGGCTAGACAAGACAAAGAGATATGGACAGCAGGCTAGACAAGACAAAGAGATATGGACCTGAGTACAGCAGGCTAGACAAGACAAAGAGATATGGACCTGGGTACAGCAGGCTAGACAAGACAAAGAGATATGGACAACAGGCTAGACAAGACAAAGAGATATGGACAGCAGGCTAGACAAGACAAAGAGATATGGACAGCAGTCTAGACAAGACAAAGAGATATGGACAGCAGGCTAGACAAGACAAAGAGATATGGACAGCAGGCTAGACAAGACAAAGAGATATGGACCTGGGTACAGCAGGCTAGACAAGACAAAGAGATATGGACCTGGGTACAGCAGGCTAGACAAGACAAAGAGATATGGACTTGGGTACAGCAGGCTAGACAAGACAAAGAGATATGAACCTGGGTACAGCAGGCTAGACAAGACAAAGAGATATGGAAAGCAGGCTAGACAAGACAAAGATATATGGACCTGGGTACAGCAGGCTAGACAAGACAAAGAGATATGGACAGCAGGCTAGACAAGACAAAGAGATATGGACCTGGGTACAGCAAGCTAGACAAGACAAAGGGATATTGACAGCAGGCTAGACAAGACAAAGAGATATGGACCTGGGTACAGCAGGCTACACAAGACAAAGAGATATGGACAGCAGGCTAGACAAGACAAAGAGATATGGACCTGGGTACAGCAGGCTAGACAAGACAAAGAGATATGAACCTGGGTACAGCAGGCTAGACAAGACAAAGAGATATGGACCTGGGTACAGCAGGCTAGACAAGACAAAGATATGGACCTGGGTACAGCAGGCTAGACAAGACAAAGAGATATGAACCTGGGTACAGCAGGCTAGACAAGACAAAGAGATATGGACCTGGGTACAGCAGGCTAGACAAGACAAAGAGATATGGACAGCAGGCTAGACAAGACAAAGAGATATGGACCTGGGTACAGCAGACTAGACAAGACAAAGAGATATGGACCTGGGTACAGCAGGCTAGACAAGACAAAGAGATATGGACAGCAGGCTAGACAAGACAAAGAGATATGGACAGCAGGCTAGACAAGACAAAGAGATATGGACCTGAGTACAGCAGGCTAGACAAGACAAAGAGATATGGACCTGGGTACAGCAGGCTAGACAAGACAAAGAGATATGGACAGCAGGCGAGACAAGACAAAGAGATATGGACAGCAGGCTAGACAAGACAAAGAGATATGGACAGCAGGCTAGACAAGACAAAGAGATATGGACAGCAGGCTAGACAAGACAAAGAGATGTGGACAGCAGGCTAGACAAGACAAAGAGATATGGACCTGGGTACAGCAGGCTAGACAAGACAAAGAGATATGGACCTGGGTACAGCAGGCTAGACAAGACAAAGCGATATGGACTTGGGTACAGCAGGCTAGACAAGACGAAGAGATATGAACCTGGGTACAGCAGGCTAGACAAGACAAAGAGATATGGAAAGCAGGCTAGACAAGACAAAGAGATATGGACCTGGGTACAGCAGGCTAGACAAGACAAAGAGATATGGACAGCAGGCTAGACAAGACAAAGAGATATGGACCTGGGTACAGCAGGCTAGACAAGACAAAGGGATATGGACAGCAGGCTAGACAAGACAAAGAGATATGGACCTGGGTACAGCAGGCTAGACAAGACAAAGAGATATGGACAGCAGGCTAGACAAGACAAAGAGATATGGACCTGGGTACAGCAGGCTAGACAAGACAAAGAGATATGAACCTGGGTACAGCAGGCTAGACAAGACAAAGAGATATGGACCTGGGTACAGCAGGCTAGACAAGACAAAGAGATATGGACCTGGGTACAGCCGGCTAGACAAGACAAAGAGATATGAACCTGGGTACAGCAGGCTAGACAAGACAAAGAGATATGGACCTGGGTACAGCAGGCTAGACAAGACAAAGAGATATGGACAGTAGGCTAGACAAGACAAAGAGATATGGACCTGGGTACAGCAGGCTAGACAAGACAAAGAGATATGGACCTGGGTACAGCAGGCTAGACAAGACAAAGAGATATGGACAGCAGGCTAGACAAGACAAAGAGATATGGACCTGGGTACAGCAGGCTAGACAAGACAAAGAGATATGGACAGCAGGCTAGACAAGACAAAGAGATATGGACCTGGGTACAGCAGGCTAGACAAGACAAAGAGATATGGACCTGGGTACAGCAGGCTAGACAAGACAAAGAGATATGGACAGCAGGCTAGACAAGACAAAGAGATATGGACAGCAGGCTAGACAAGACAAAGAGATATGGACAGCAGGCTAGACAAGACAAAGAGATATGGACCTGAGTACAGCAGGCTAGACAAGACAAAGAGATATGGACCTGGGTAAAGCAGGCTAGACAAGACAAAGAGATATGGACCTGGGTACAGCAGGCTAGACAAGACAAAGAGATATGGACAGCAGGCTAGACAAGACAAAGAGATATGGACAGCAGGCTAGACAAGACAAAGAGATATGGACAGCAGGCTAGACAAGACAAAGAGATATGGACAGCAGGCTAGACAAGACAAAGAGATATGGACAGCAGGCTAGACAAGACAAAGAGATATGGACCTGGGTACAGCAGGCTAGACAAGACAAAGAGATATGGACCTGGGTACAGCAGGCTAGACAAGACAAAGAGATATGGACAGCAGGCTAGACAAGACAAAGAGATATGGACCTGGGTACAGCAGGCTAGACAAGACAAAGAGATATGGACCTGGGTACAGCAGGCTAGACAAGACAAAGAGATATGGACAGCAGGCTAGACAAGACAAAGAGATATGGACCTGGGTACAGCAGGCTAGACAAGACAAAGAGATATGGACCTGGGTACAGCAGGCTAGACAAGACAAAAGAGATATGGACAGCAGGCTAGACAAGACAAAGAGATATGGACAGCAGGCTAGACAAGACAAAAAGATATGGACCTGGGTACAGCAGGCTAGACAAGACAAATGCTAAACATGTGTTTTTGTAGCTTTCATTTTGTTGACTAACACGGGTAGACATCATATCGCTAGTATGTTCACTGTGGAAGGTTTACTTTTGTAAATCACTTTGCCTAAAATAAATAGGCTCAGTGAGTAGATTGATGGGCACTTATTATTTTTTTTGCTCAGGGCAGCTTGTGTGTGAACGTATCAACTTCTCTACTGCTTCGAGAAGTGCTGGAGAATTTGTCACTTGCTGGAAGTGCGGTGGTGAAATCATATCGCTCAAATATAAATAGCCCAACTTCATGTTTTCTTCAAAGGTTTGCTATGGTAGACTGTGTCAGAGCAGTTACATGTTGATCTGGAACAACAACACAAAGGCTGAGAACCGACTGCTGCTGCTTCGTTGGAAGTGGTGAGAAGTAGTGTGGAAAATGCGGTTTCGCCACATGTTTCACGGCAGCTCTGATTTAAAGGCTAAATCTGTAATTGCTTCATACAATATATATTTTTTTACTTTTAAATGATTTAAACACACCACCTATTCTTGAAGAATATAACTAATATAATACATGCCTCATGAGCTTAGTCCACTTGTCATAACCCATCAGAATCCCATCAGAACCACATCAGAATCCCATCAGAACCCCATCAGAACCCCATCAGAATCCCATCAGAACCCCATCAGAACCCCATCAGTACCCCATCAGAACCCCATCAGTACCCCATCAATACCACATCAGAACCCCATCAGAATCCCATCAGAACCCCATCAGAATCCCATCAGTACCCCATCAGAACCCCATCAGAATCCCATCAGTACCCCATCAGAACCCCATCAGTACCCCATCAGTACCCCATCAGAACCCCATCAGTACCCCATCAGAATCCCATCAGTACCCCATCAGAACCACATCAGTACCCCATCAGAACCCCATCAGTGCCCCATCAGAATCCCATCAGAACCCCATCAGAATCCCATCAGAACCCCATCAGAATCCCATCAGAACCCCATCAGAACCCCATCAGAATCCCATCAGAATCCCATCAGTACCCCATCAGAACCCCATCAGAATCCCATCAGAACCCCATCAGAATCCCATCAGAACCCCATCAGAATCCCATCAGAACCCCATCAGAATCCCATCAGAACCCCATCAGAACCCCATCAGAACCCCATCAGAACCCCATCAGTACCCCATCAGAACCCCACATATAAGCATGTTTAGCTCAATTGTTTGTAAACAACGTAATGTTAAACAAACACTGTTTAGTCTCTGGTTAACATTTTCGTTTTGTATCCATAGATCTATCGATGAATTTGATAGTGGTTACATTTCTCTACCCCCAATTCACCAGCTTTTTACCAAAACAGTGGGTGTTGGCTTTGTTGTTGTTTGAACTGCAGAATATCCCTTTAAGAACCAATGGGTATATATATATATATATATATATATATATATATATATATATATAATATATCAAGATTAGGAACATTGAACAGATTCCCAGATGGCAGATTGCATGTGTGTCTTTACATGAAAAACATGTTTCCATTACCAAGTACATTAACGGGGTAAACATACTCTACAAGTATGTATTAGGCTGTTTGAGGTTTGAATTCTAATCAAATCGAATCAAACCAAATAAAAATAAATCAAACGTTTTATGTCACACGTGCCAAATACAACAGGTATTACAGTGAAATGCTTACTTACAAGCACTTAAACAACAACGCAGTTTTAAGAAAAATAAATGTTAAGTAAAAAATAAATAGGTAAAAAATAAAATAATTTAAGAATAGCAGTAAAATAACAGTAGCGAGGCTATAAATCAAATGAAAGTGTATTTGTCACGTGCGCCGAATACAACAGGTGTAGGTGTAAGGTGTATATCAAACGTACAAAATCCGCAGGGGATCAAATACTTTTTTCCCTCACTGTACATGTGCACTACTGTTCAAAAGTTTGGGGTCACTTAGAAAATGTCATTGTTTTTGAAAGAAAAGCAAATTTTATGTCCATTAAAACTTCTTCGGGATAGGTGTCACTTCCACGGGACAGTTGAGCTAACATAGGCTAATGCGATTAGCATGAGGTTGTAAGTAACAAGACAATTTCCCAGGACATAGACACATCTGATATTGGAAGAAAGCTTAAATTCTTGTTAATCTACCTGCAGTGTCCAATTTACAGTAGCTATTACAGTGAAATAATACCATGCTATTGTTTGCGGAGAGTGCACAATTTTGAACATGAAAAGTTATTAATAAACAAATTTGGGCAGTCTTGATACAACATTTTGAGCAGAAATACAAAGGTTAATTGGATCAGTCTAAACATTTGGATATTCGCTGATGCCATCTAGTGGCCAAAATCTAAATTGCACCTGGGCTGGAATAATACATTATGTCCTTTCTCTTGCATTTCAAAGATGATGGTACAAAAAAATACAAAAGAACAGTTGTTTTTTTCTTTGTATTATATTTTACCAGATCTAATGTGTTATATTCTACTACATTCCTTTCACATTTCCACAAACTTCAAAGTGTTTCTTTTCAAATGGTACCAAGAATATGCATATCCTTGCTTCAGGGCCTGAGCTACAGGCAGTTAGATTTGAGTTTGTCATTTTTAGGCGAAAATTGAAAAAAAGGGTCTAATCCTTAAGACATAAAATTGATCAGAAATAAAGTGTAGACATTGATAATGTTGTAAATGACTATTGTAGCTGGATACGACTGATGAAAAGTACATTAGAGTGTCTAGAATGAGAAGGTATGAGAAAAGTAGAAGAAGGTAGAGAAACGTATGTGAAAGGTAGAGGAAGGTAAAGGAAGGTGGTGGACGATAGAGGAAGGTAGAGGAAGGTGGAGGAAGATATAGGAAGGTATGAGAAAGGTGGAGGAAGATAGAGGAAGGTATGAGAAAGGTAGAGCAAGGTGGAGGAAGGTGGAGGAAGGTGGAGAAAGGTAGAGCAAGGTAGAGGAAGGTATGGGAAAGGTAGAGGAAGGTATGAGAAAGGTAGAGCAAGGTAGAGGAAGGTATGAGAAAGGTAGAGGAAGGTATGAGAAATGTAGTGGAAGGTATGAGAAATGTAGAGCAAGGTAGAGGAAGGTATGAGAAAGGTAGAGGAAGGTAGAGGAAGGTATGAGAAAGATAGAGCAAGGTAGAGGAAGGTATGAGAAAGGTAGAGGAAGGTATGAGAAAGGTAGTGGAAGGTATGAGAAATGTAGAGCAAGGTAGAGGAAGGTATGAGAAAGGTAGAGCAAGGTAGAGGAAGGTATGAGAAAGGTAGAGGAAGGTATGAGAAAGGTAGAGGAAGGTATGAGAAAGGTAGAGGAAGGTATGAGAAAGGTAGAGCAAGGTAGAGTAAGGTATGAGAAACGTAGAGGAAGGTATGAGAAAGGTAGAGCAAGGTAGAGGAAGGTATGAGAAAGGTAGAGCAAGGTAGAGGAAGGTATGAGAAAGGTAGAGCAAGGTAGAGGAATGTATGAGAAAGGTAGAGAAAGGTATGAGAAAGGTAGATGAAGGTATGAGAAAGGTAGAGCAAGGTAGAGGAAGGTATGAGAAAGGTAGAGCAAGGTAGAGGAATGTATGAGAAAGGTAGAGGAAGGTATGAGAAAGGTAGAGGAAGGTATGAAAAAGGTAGAGCAAGGTAGAGGAAGGTAGAGAAAGATAGAGGAAAGTATGAGAAAGGTAGAGGAAGGTATGAGAAAGGTAGAGCAAGGTAGAGGAAGGTATGATAAAGGTAGAGCAAGGTAGAGGAAGGTATGAGAAAGTAAGAGGAAGGTATGAGAGAGGTAGAGGAAGGTATGAGAAAGGTAGAGGAAGGTATGAGAAAGGTAGAGGAAGGTAGAGGAAGGTATGAGAAAGGTAGAGGAACGTATGAGAAAGGTAGAGAAAGGTAGAGGAAGGTATGAGAAAGATAGAGGAAGGTATGAGAAAGGTAGAGCAAGGTAGAGGAAGGTATGAGAAAGGTAGAGCAAGGTAGAGGAAGGTATGAGAAAGGTAGAGGAAGGTATGAGAAAGGTAGAGGAAGGTATGAGAAAGGTAGAGCAAGGTAGAGGAAGGTATGAGAAAGGTAGAGGAAGGTATGAGAAAGGTAGAGCAAGGTAGAGGAAGGTATGAGAAAGGTAGAGGAAGGTATGAGAAAGGTAGAGCAAGGTAGAGGAAGGTATGAGCAAGGTAGAGGAAGGTATGAGAAAGGTAGAGGAAGGTATGAGAAAGGTAGAGCAAGGTAGAGGAAGGTATGAGAAAGGTAGAGGAAGGTATGAGAAAGGTAGATGAAGGTATGAGAAAGGTAGAGCAAGAGAGAGGAAGGTATGAGAAAGGTAGAGCAAGGTTGAGGAAGGTATGAGAAAGGTAGAGGAAGGTATGAGAAAGGTAGAGCAAGGTAGAGGAAGGTATGAGAAAGGTAGAGGAAGGTATGAGAAAGGTAGAGCAAGGTAGAGGAAGGTATGAGAAAGGTAGAGCAAGGTATAGGAAGGAATGAGAAAGGTAGAGGAAGGTATGAGAAAGGTAGAGGAAGGTATGAGAAAGGTAGAGCAAGGTAGAGGAAGGTATGAGAAAGGTAGAGGAAGGTATGAGAAAGGTAGAGAAAGGTAGAGGAAGGTATGAGAAAGAAAGAGGAAGGTATGAGAAAGGTAGAGCAAGGTAGAGGAAGGTATGAGCAAGGTAGAGCAAGGTAGAGGAAGGTATGAGAAAGGTAGAGGAAGGTATGAGAAAGGTAGAGGAAGGTATGAGAAAGGTAGAGCAAGGTAGAGGAAGGTATGAGAAAGGTAGAGCAAGGTAGAGGAAGGTTCGAGAAAGGTAGAGGAAGGTATGAGAAAGGTAGAGCAAGGTAGAGGAAGGTATGAGAAAGGTAGAGGAAGGTTTGAGAAAGGTAGAGCAAGGTAGAGGAAGGTATGAGCAAGGTAGAGCAAGGTAGAGGAAGGTATGAGCAAGGTAGAGGAAGGTATGAGAAAGGTAGAGGAAGGTATGAGAAAGGTAGAGCAAGGTAGAGGAAGGTATGAGAAAGGTAGAGGAAGGTATGAGAAAGGTAGATGAAGGTATGAGAAAGGTAGAGCAAGGTAGAGGAAGGTATGAGAGAGGTAGAGCAAGGTAGAGGAAGGTATGAGAAAGGTAGAGGAAGGTATGAGAAAGGTAGAGCAAGGTAGAGGAAGGTATGAGAAAGGTAGAGCAAGGTAGAGGAAGGTATGAGAAAGGTAGAGGAAGGTATGAGAAAGGTAGAGCAAGGTAGAGGAAGGTATGAGAAAGGTAGAGGAAGGTATGAAAAAGGTAGAGCAAGGTAGAGGAAGGTATGAGAAAGGTAGAGCAAGGTAGATGAAGGTATGAGAAAGGTAGAGGAAGGTATGAGAAAGGTAGAGGAAGGTATGAGAAAGGTAGAGCAAGGTAGAGGAAGGTATGAGAAAGGTAGAGGAAGGTATGAGAAAGGTAGAGAAAGGTAGAGGAAGGTATGAGAAAGATAGAGGAAGGTATGAGAAAGGTAGAGCAAGGTAGAGGAAGGTATGAGAAAGGTAGAGGAAGGTATGAGAAAGGTAGAGCAAGGTAGAGGAAGGTATGAGAAAGGTAGAGGAAGGTATGAGAAAGGTAGAGCAAGGTAGAGGAAGGTATGAGCAAGGTAGAGGAAGGTATGAGAAAGGTAGAGGAAGGTATGAGAAAGGTAGAGGAAGGTATGAGAAAGGTAGAGGAAGGTATGAGAAAGGTAGAGCAAGGTAGAGGAAGGTAAGAGAAAGGTAGAGGAAGGTAGAGGAAGGTAGAGGAAGGTATGAGAAAGGTAGAGCAAGGTAGAGGAAGGTAGAGGAAGGTATGAGAAAGGTAGTGGAAGGTATGGGAAAGGTAGAGCAAGGTAGAGGAAGGTATGAGAAAGGTAGAGCAAGGTAGAGGAAGGTTCGAGAAAGGTAGAGGAAGGTATGAGAAAGGTAGAGCAAGGTAGAGGAAGGTATGAGAAAGGTAGAGGAAGGTATGAGAAAGGTAGATGAAGGTATGAGAAAGGTAGAGCAAGGTAGAGGAAGGTATGAGAAAGGTAGAGCAAGGTAGAGGAAGGTATGAGAAAGGTAGAGGAAGGTATGAGAAAGGTAGAGCAAGGTAGAGGAAGGTATGAGAAAGGTAGAGGAAGGTATGAGAAAGGTAGAGCAAGGTAGAGGAAGGTATGAGAAAGGTAGAGCAAGGTAGAGGAAGGTATGAGAAAGGTAGAGGAAGGTATGAGAAAGGTAGAGGAAGGTATGAGAAAGGTAGAGCAAGGTAGAGGAAGGTATGAGAAAGGTAGAGGAAGGTATGAGAAAGGTAGAGAAAGGTAGAGGAAGGTATGAGAAAGATAGAGGAAGGTATGAGAAAGGTAGAGCAAGGTAGAGGAAGGTATGAGAAAGGTAGAGGAAGGTATGAGAAAGGTAGAGCAAGGTAGAGGAAGGTATGAGAAAGGTAGAGGAAGGTATGAGAAAGGTAGAGCAAGGTAGAGGAAGGTATGAGAAAGGTAGAGCAAGGTAGAGGAAGGTATGAGAAAGGTAGAGGAAGGTATGAGAAAGGTAGAGGAAGGTATGAGAAAGGTAGAGCAAGGTAGAGGAAGGTATGAGAAAGGTAGAGGAAGGTATGAGAAAGGTAGAGAAAGGTAGAGGAAGGTATGAGAAAGATAGAGGAAGGTATGAGAAAGGTAGAGCAAGGTAGAGGAAGGTATGAGAAAGGTAGAGGAAGGTATGAGAAAGGTAGAGCAAGGTAGAGGAAGGTATGAGAAAGGTAGAGGAAGGTATGAGAAAGGTAGAGCAAGGTAGAGGAAGGTATGAGCAAGGTAGAGCAAGGTAGAGGAAGGTATGAGAAAGGTAGAGGAAGGTATGAGAAAGGTAGAGGAAGGTATGAGAAAGGTAGAGCAAGGTAGAGGAAGGTATGAGAAAGGTAGAGCAAGGTAGAGGAAGGTAGAGGAAGGTATGAGAAAGGTAGTGGAAGGTATGGGAAAGGTAGAGCAAGGTAGAGGAAGGTATGAGAAAGGTAGAGCAAGGTAGAGGAAGGTTCGAGAAAGGTAGAGGAAGGTATGAGAAAGGTAGAGCAAGGTAGAGGAAGGTATGAGAAAGGTAGAGGAAGGTATGAGAAAGGTAGATGAAGGTATGAGAAAGGTAGAGCAAGGTAGAGGAAGGTATGAGAAAGGTAGAGCAAGGTAGAGGAAGGTATGAGAAAGGTAGAGGAAGGTATGAGAAAGGTAGAGCAAGGTAGAGGAAGGTATGAGAAAGGTAGAGGAAGGTATGAGAAAGGTAGAGCAAGGTAGAGGAAGGTATGAGAAAGGTAGAGCAAGGTAGAGGAAGGTATGAGAAAGGTAGAGGAAGGTATGAGAAAGGTAGAGGAAGGTATGAGAAAGGTAGAGCAAGGTAGAGGAAGGTATGAGAAAGGTAGAGGAAGGTATGAGAAAGGTAGAGAAAGGTAGAGGAAGGTATGAGAAAGATAGAGGAAGGTATGAGAAAGGTAGAGCAAGGTAGAGGAAGGTATGAGAAAGGTAGAGGAAGGTATGAGAAAGGTAGAGCAAGGTAGAGGAAGGTATGAGAAAGGTAGAGGAAGGTATGAGAAAGGTAGAGCAAGGTAGAGGAAGGTATGAGCAAGGTAGAGCAAGGTAGAGGAAGGTATGAGAAAGGTAGAGGAAGGTATGAGAAAGGTAGAGGAAGGTATGAGAAAGGTAGAGCAAGGTAGAGGAAGGTATGAGAAAGGTAGAGGAAGGTATGAGAAAGGTAGAGGAAGGTACGAGAAAGGTAGAGCAAGGTAGAGGAAGGTAGAGCATGGTAGAGGAAGGTATGAGAAAGGTAGAGGAAGGTATGAGAAAGGTAGAGGAAGGTATGAGAAAGGTAGAGCAAGGTAGAGGAAGGTATGAGAAAGGTAGAGGAAGGTATGAGAAAGGTAGAGCAAGGTAGAGGAAGGTATGAGAAAGGTAGAGCAAGGTAGAGGAAGGTATGAGAAAGGTAGAGGAAGGTATGAGAAAGGTAGAGGAAGGTATGAGAAAGGTAGAGCAAGGTAGAGGAAGGTATGAGAAAGGTAGAGGAAGGTATGAGAAAGGTAGAGGAAGGTATGAGAAAGGTAGAGCAAGGTAGAGGAAGGTATGAGAAAGGTAGAGGAAGGTATGAAAAAGGTAGAGCAAGGTAGAGGAAGGTATGAGAAAGGTAGAGCAAGGTAGATGAAGGTATGAGAAAGGTAGAGGAAGGTATGAGAAAGGTAGAGGAAGGTATGAGAAAGGTAGAGCAAGGTAGAGGAAGGTATGAGAAAGGTAGAGGAAGGTATGAGAAAGGTAGAGAAAGGTAGAGGAAGGTATGAGAAAGATAGAGGAAGGTATGAGAAAGGTAGAGCAAGGTAGAGGAAGGTATGAGAAAGGTAGAGGAAGGTATGAGAAAGGTAGAGCAAGGTAGAGGAAGGTATGAGAAAGGTAGAGGAAGGTATGAGAAAGGTAGAGCAAGGTAGAGGAAGGTATGAGCAAGGTAGAGCAAGGTAGAGGAAGGTATGAGAAAGGTAGAGGAAGGTATGAGAAAGGTAGAGGAAGGTATGAGAAAGGTAGAGGAAGGTATGAGAAAGGTAGAGCAAGGTAGAGGAAGGTAAGAGAAAGGTAGAGGAAGGTAGAGGAAGGTAGAGGAAGGTATGAGAAAGGTAGAGCAAGGTAGAGGAAGGTAGAGGAAGGTATGAGAAAGGTTGTGGAAGGTATGGGAAAGGTAGAGCAAGGTAGAGGAAGGTATGAGAAAGGTAGAGCAAGGTAGAGGAAGGTTCGAGAAAGGTAGAGGAAGGTATGAGAAAGGTAGAGCAAGGTAGAGGAAGGTATGAGAAAGGTAGAGGAAGGTTTGAGAAAGGTAGAGCAAGGTAGAGGAAGGTATGAGCAAGGTAGAGCAAGGTAGAGGAAGGTATGAGCAAGGTAGAGGAAGGTATGAGAAAGGTAGAGGAAGGTATGAGAAAGGTAGAGCAAGGTAGAGGAAGGTATGAGAAAGGTAGAGGAAGGTATGAGAAAGGTAGATGAAGGTATGAGAAAGGTAGAGCAAGGTAGAGGAAGGTATGAGAAAGGTAGAGCAAGGTAGAGGAAGGTATGAGAAAGGTAGAGGAAGGTATGAGAAAGGTAGAGCAAGGTAGAGGAAGGTATGAGAAAGGTAGAGGAAGGTATGAGAAAGGTAGAGCAAGGTAGAGGAAGGTATGAGAAAGGTAGAGCAAGGTAGAGGAAGGTATGAGAAAGGTAGAGGAAGGTATGAGAAAGGTAGAGGAAGGTATGAGAAAGGTAGAGCAAGGTAGAGGAAGGTATGAGAAAGGTAGAGGAAGGTATGAGAAAGGTAGAGAAAGGTAGAGGAAGGTATGAGAAAGATAGAGGAAGGTATGAGAAAGGTAGAGCAAGGTAGAGGAAGGTATGAGAAAGGTAGAGGAAGGTATGAGAAAGGTAGAGCAAGGTAGAGGAAGGTATGAGAAAGGTAGAGGAAGGTATGAGAAAGGTAGAGCAAGGTAGAGGAAGGTATGAGCAAGGTAGAGCAAGGTAGAGGAAGGTATGAGAAAGGTAGAGGAAGGTATGAGAAAGGTAGAGGAAGGTATGAGAAAGGTAGAGCAAGGTAGAGGAAGGTATGAGAAAGGTAGAGGAAGGTATGAGAAAGGTAGAGGAAGGTACGAGAAAGGTAGAGCAAGGTAGAGGAAGGTAGAGCATGGTAGAGGAAGGTATGAGAAAGGTAGAGGAAGGTATGAGAAAGGTAGAGGAAGGTATGAGAAAGGTAGAGCAAGGTAGAGGAAGGTATGAGAAAGGTAGAGGAAGGTATGAGAAAGGTAGAGCAAGGTAGAGGAAGGTATGAGAAAGGTAGAGCAAGGTAGAGGAAGGTATGAGAAAGGTAGAGGAAGGTATGAGAAAGGTAGAGGAAGGTATGAGAAAGGTAGAGCAAGGTAGAGGAAGGTATGAGAAAGGTAGAGGAAGGTATGAGAAAGGTAGAGGAAGGTATGAGAAAGGTAGAGCAAGGTAGAGGAAGGTATGAGAAAGGTAGAGGAAGGTATGAAAAAGGTAGAGCAAGGTAGAGGAAGGTATGAGAAAGGTAGAGCAAGGTAGATGAAGGTATGAGAAAGGTAGAGGAAGGTATGAGAAAGGTAGAGGAAGGTATGAGAAAGGTAGAGCAAGGTAGAGGAAGGTATGAGAAAGGTAGAGGAAGGTATGAGAAAGGTAGAGAAAGGTAGAGGAAGGTATGAGAAAGATAGAGGAAGGTATGAGAAAGGTAGAGCAAGGTAGAGGAAGGTATGAGAAAGGTAGAGGAAGGTATGAGAAAGGTAGAGCAAGGTAGAGGAAGGTATGAGAAAGGTAGAGGAAGGTATGAGAAAGGTAGAGCAAGGTAGAGGAAGGTATGAGCAAGGTAGAGCAAGGTAGAGGAAGGTATGAGAAAGGTAGAGGAAGGTATGAGAAAGGTAGAGGAAGGTATGAGAAAGGTAGAGGAAGGTATGAGAAAGGTAGAGCAAGGTAGAGGAAGGTAAGAGAAAGGTAGAGGAAGGTAGAGGAAGGTAGAGGAAGGTATGAGAAAGGTAGAGCAAGGTAGAGGAAGGTAGAGGAAGGTATGAGAAAGGTTGTGGAAGGTATGGGAAAGGTAGAGCAAGGTAGAGGAAGGTATGAGAAAGGTAGAGCAAGGTAGAGGAAGGTTCGAGAAAGGTAGAGGAAGGTATGAGAAAGGTAGAGCAAGGTAGAGGAAGGTATGAGAAAGGTAGAGGAAGGTTTGAGAAAGGTAGAGCAAGGTAGAGGAAGGTATGAGAAAGGTAGAGCAAGGTAGAGGAAGGTATGAGCAAGGTAGAGGAAGGTATGAGAAAGGTAGAGGAAGGTATGAGAAAGGTAGAGCAAGGTAGAGGAAGGTATGAGAAAGGTAGAGGAAGGTATGAGAAAGGTAGATGAAGGTATGAGAAAGGTAGAGCAAGGTAGAGGAAGGTATGAGAAAGGTAGAGCAAGGTAGAGGAAGGTATGAGAAAGGTAGAGGAAGGTATGAGAAAGGTAGAGCAAGGTAGAGGAAGGTATGAGAAAGGTAGAGGAAGGTATGAGAAAGGTAGAGCAAGGTAGAGGAAGGTATGAGAAAGGTAGAGCAAGGTAGAGGAAGGTATGAGAAAGGTAGAGGAAGGTATGAGAAAGGTAGAGGAAGGTATGAGAAAGGTAGAGCAAGGTAGAGGAAGGTATGAGAAAGGTAGAGGAAGGTATGAGAAAGGTAGAGAAAGGTAGAGGAAGGTATGAGAAAGATAGAGGAAGGTATGAGAAAGGTAGAGCAAGGTAGAGGAAGGTATGAGAAAGGTAGAGGAAGGTATGAGAAAGGTAGAGCAAGGTAGAGGAAGGTATGAGAAAGGTAGAGGAAGGTATGAGAAAGGTAGAGCAAGGTAGAGGAAGGTATGAGCAAGGTAGAGCAAGGTAGAGGAAGGTATGAGAAAGGTAGAGGAAGGTATGAGAAAGGTAGAGGAAGGTATGAGAAAGGTAGAGCAAGGTAGAGGAAGGTATGAGAAAGGTAGAGGAAGGTATGAGAAAGGTAGAGGAAGGTACGAGAAAGGTAGAGCAAGGTAGAGGAAGGTAGAGCAAGGTAGAGGAAGGTATGAGAAAGGTAGAGGAAGGTATGAGAAAGGTAGAGGAAGGTATGAGAAAGGTAGAGCAAGGTAGAGGAAGGTATGAGAAAGGTAGAGGAAGGTATGAGAAAGGTAGAGCAAGGTAGAGGAAGGTATGAGAAAGGTAGAGCAAGGTAGAGGAAGGTATGAGAAAGGTAGAGGAAGGTATGAGAAAGGTAGAGGAAGGTATGAGAAAGGTAGAGCAAGGTAGAGGAAGGTATGAGAAAGGTAGAGGAAGGTTTGAGAAAGGTAGAGAAAGGTAGAGGAAGGTATGAGAAAGATAGAGGAAGGTATGAGAAAGGTAGAGCAAGGTAGAGGAAGGTATGAGAAAGGTAGAGGAAGGTATGAGAAAGGTAGAGCAAGGTAGAGGAAGGTATGAGAAAGGTAGAGGAAGGTATGAGAAAGGTAGAGCAAGGTAGAGGAAGGTATGAGCAAGGTAGAGCAAGGTAGAGGAAGGTATGAGAAAGGTAGAGGAAGGTATGAGAAAGGTAGAGGAAGGTATGAGAAAGGTAGAGCAAGGTAGAGGAAGGTATGAGAAAGGTAGAGGAAGGTAGAGGAAGGTATGAGAAAGGTAGAGCAAGGTAGAGGAAGGTATGAGAAAGGTAGAGGAAGGTATGAGAAAGGTAGTGGAAGGTATGGGAAAGGTAGAGCAAGGTAGAGGAAGGTATGAGAAAGGTAGAGCAAGGTAGAGGAAGGTTCGAGAAAGGTAGAGGAAGGTATGAGAAAGGTAGAGCAAGGTAGAGGAAGGTATGAGAAAGGTAGAGGAAGGTTTGAGAAAGGTAGAGCAAGGTAGAGGAAGGTATGAGAAAGGTAGAGGAAGGTATGAGAAAGGTAGAGAAAGGTAGAGGAAGGTATGAGAAAGATAGAGGAAAGTATGAGAAAGATAGAGGAAGGTATGAGAAAGGTAGAGCAAGGTAGAGGAAGGTATGAGAAAGGTAGAGGAAGGTATGAGAAAGGTAGAGGGAGGTAGAGGAAGGTACAGGAAGGTGGAGGAAGGTGGAGAAAGGTAGAGAAAGGTAGAGGAAGTTATGAGAAAGGTAGAGCAAGGTAGAGATAGGTATGAGAAAGGTAGAGCAAGGTAGAGGAAGGTATGAGACAGGTAGAGGAAGGTATGAGAAAGGTAGAGCAAGGTAGAGGAAGGTAGAGGAAGGTATGAGAAAGGTAGAGCAAGGTGGAGGAGAGATAAATTCTCCTCCATATTGTACAGTACCATACCATAGTGATGAAAAGAATTATGAAAACATGATCCTTTCCTGACCTCTCTGAAGGGGCAAATGGTCGCACCGATTAAGGGGCTATAGGAGTGGCAGTTGAAATAGGGGGAAGAACAAAAGGGAATGGAGAAGAGAGCAGGAATAGAAATTAGCCAGCCTTTTCAGATCTAGGCCCATTTTCCGACTGCACAAAGACGCATTAGCACAGTTGTCACTAGTCTCCACTGTAAATTCAATCTGATTCCGCCACGCTCTCCGCCGGGTGAGACTGCCCCTTTCAACTTGAATTGTGTGTGTGTGTGTGTGTGTGTGTGTGTGTGTGTGTGTGTGTGTGTGTGTGTGTGTGTGTGTGTGTGTGTGTGTGTGTGTGTGTGTGTGTGTGTCTGGATGGACGGATATGTGTGTGTAAATTTGTGTGTGTGTGTGTGTGTGTGTGTGTGTGTGTGTGTGTGTGTGTGTGTGTGTGTGTGTGTGTGTGTGTGTGTGTGTGTGTGTGTCTGGATGGACGGATATGTGTGTGTAAATTTGTGTGTGTGTGTGTGTGTGTGTGTGTGTGTGTGTGTGTGTGTGTGTGTGTGTGTGTGTGTGTGTGTGTGTGTGTGTGTGTGTGTGTGTGCGTGCGCGCGTGCGTGCGTGCGTGTGTGTATTCATTTGTGTGTGAGTGAGTGAGGGAATGGATGTGTGTGTACGTGTGTGTGTGTTATGGTACTAGCAGAAGGAGGCAGCTTACCAGGAACTGGAGATACCCTGAGGGAGAGAGAAGGTGAACAGCCTGTAAGAACAGAATCAGCCAGGTGTTAGGCTTACGGACAGCAAGAGAGTCACTCACGGAGTCACAGACTCGCTCACAGAGCAGATATCACTCAAAGAAAAGAAAAAAAAACTTAAATTCACATGATTTGGACCATTCTGTAGTTGTAAACCATTATCTTAAAAAAAACAAAGGGGTTCCATCAACATTTGTAGAATTAATTCACACATTCTCTACTATACACATCGGAGACATTAAATAAATAAATATTTCAATCATTTGATGGTTTAATCCAGATTCAGAACCTTTCATGTTGCACAAATGTTACTCTCATGACGTTCCAACTCGCAAAAAAAACCCCATCTGTGACACAGTACAGAAATGGTGTTGTATGCATTGGCAGGGTGAGAGCAAAACACACAGAAGTGTTTTTGAGGCCAGGCAGAGCGGGTAGTAACTGTGGTAGGTGTTGACTGGGGATTGTGATGTGTCGGTGCATGTCTGTAGCCGATGAGAACGCCTTCCAAGCTGACAGACTTGATCATATCACACAGGGCCAGTGGAGCTTTGGGCTACTTTTGGGAAGACCACGTTTTCTCTACATGCTTTAATCCTCTTCTACAGTCCGTCAGGTGGGATGTTGTTGTTGAGATGTTAACGCGGCTCCCCACGAAACGCACAGCAACACGCACACACACACATACACACACACAAGGTAAAAATATGTATTGTATGCATGCCCACACACACACACGGTAACATGATGTACTCTGGGGACGCCACCCCCCCCCCCCCCCCCCCCCCCCCCCCCCCCACACACACACACACACACACACACACACACAGAGACACACACACGGTAACATGATGTACTGTATGCACACAGACACAGACACACACACACACAGAGAGAGAGAGAGAGAGATTTGAGACAGCTGTTGTACAGGTAGACGCTGAGGACTCAGCCATCTGTGAGGTAGAGAATGATGTAGAGGGGAAGAGATAGATGAGAACAGAAAGATAGACAGTAGATTTCTCTGCCTCAAACCTACAAAATGAACAGCATGGTGGTTTTCAAACAGACAGGGTGACTTTATCAAATATTCCCGTCATAAAGAAACTAAAATACCACATGCCAGGTTTGATAGTTGGTTTCTTGGTATTCAACATTTTTTTTCCCAAATGTCTTTTTGTGAGCATGTGACTGTCACAAGCAGCCCAGAATATATTGGGCGAAAATTGACACAGCTGTCTGTGACTGATACATTAGCTGATCCTTTCTAATATTCTTATTGGCTAACATTTACTCCTTGATAGACCAATCAGGCAGTGTTCATTTTTGGCTAAGATTTACTCATAGATAGACCAGCAAATGTAATGCGATATACTGTACGTGTCAGTTAATGAGAAATGTGGCCACAGCGGGTTTATTCTCGTCTCTAATTGTTTATATATCATAGAATCTTTAACTCTCTACATTTAATTTTAAGTATCACACCCTTTTTTCATATATATATTTTTACATTTACAGTTTATTCAGTTGATGAAATTACTGGTATAAATGCATGTTAATGATACTTTTCTGACATTTATTCTTGACTTAATATTTTATTTTGATGACTACATACTTTCTAAAATAATTTCCTATTTTCCATTGAAAAATTTGCTATATTTAATTCGTATTTAATTTGAATGCAAACTACTGCAAAAAAAATATCAGAACCAAATTTTACAGGAATACAGATTGTTTTTTCGATGTTCACTCTCTGTCCTACATTCTGGCTCTCGCCTTAAATTGCACCCCGCCCTCCGAAAATATTTCCCATCATGCATCTCATTCTGTCCTTTGAGTGACCCCATCCTCAGTGATGTCACAGGCGAGCCGCGGGCGGGGTCACATTTCGGGTACTTTTGTCCAATCAAATTCTTTCTGTGCCAACTCCGCCTGGCAATCTCTGGTGCTAAACCTCCATTGGAGTAGCTAAAGATACGGAAGCAACGAGAATAACAGCGAAGCACCAGACCCAATATGGCCAGCCTGTCTCTCGCTCTCTCGCTCGGCTAATGGTTCATTTTCCTTCGATATCCTTTGTTAGCGTGAAACGCTACGCTTTCCCGCTGTGTTTGCCTCATACTCAAGGGTTGTTTTTTTTCACATTGGCCGCGTTGTTTCGTGCCAACTCTGACTTCTCGTGTTGTTTACAGGTCAGCGGCAGTGCAGAAAGGTGAAGCTGGGTCCGTAATGAGTTGGCACTTTGTGGAACATAAAAACACCACCCTCTCTGTCCAACTCACACAGCTGCGAAGCCCCGAAGAATGTTAACACATTATCAATGACCCCCGTTGACCCTGCCTTTATCCGGCTGTCACCTGGCATTAGGTGGTCTTCACTAGGATCCTCTCTGAGGATGGAGAGGAGAGAGAGAGCTGGGGACACCTGGCAGTACGTGTGACCAGAGCAGTATGGGGGGGGGGGGAGGTTACTAGCCACCTTTGAAATATGATTGGCCACCCTTGGTGCCACCCCATTCTCATTGGGTCCGAGTGCTGTCAATCAGGGGCAAAGAGGGAAAAGACGATGCGTTCTTTCTGGTTTTCCTGTTGGGTGGAATCATTTTTCCGGCCGCTCCATTGAGTTGGCAGACTGAAAGAAAACTAACAAAAACACATCTGAGCTTCTGTCATTAGAATAAATTCTGACAGTGCTCAGAGACAGACCCGGGAGTCAGGAGCAACATTCAACGACACAAGTGTCAATGTTAAGTCCATGGTATGTCCAAGCTCAATGATTAAATAAAACAAGTGAACTGGGTATTATGGAAGGCAATCTTTGGGCGAACTCTAGCTAAATTATTCTGTGGGGATAGTTAATGAGCTAGCTAGCTAACTTCAGCAGACTAGCTAAGAGGATAGTTAATGAGCTAGCTAACTTCAGCAGACTAGCTAAGAGGATAGTTAATGAGCTAGCTAGCTAGCTAACTTCAGCAGACTAGCTAAGAGGATCGTTTGCAAGCTAGATAGCTAACGTAGTCTTTTCCTTTCATTAATTTTTAAGCTATAAATAATGTTTTTTTAAATTGGTTTTTGGAACAAAAACAACCTTATATTTTGGTTTGTGATGGGGTAACTGCTAAGAATGTTTCAATAAGCCCATGAGCCATCTAAATTCATTAGGCACTAATCAATGGATTTCAGATGACTGGGCAGGGGTTCAGCCATGGTTGGGCCTGGGAGGTCATAGGCCCACCCACTTGGCAGCCAGGTCCACCCCACCGGGGAGCAATTCCGATTGAATGGGTTTTTCCCCACAAAAGGGCTTTATTACAGACAGAAATACTCCTCAGCACCCAGCCCGTGAAACATGGGACCAACACTTTACATGTTCCGTTTATATTTTTGTTCGGTGTAGTAAAGCAAAGAGTTCTGTTGTGTTGTCCTATTCAAATGACTAGTCGTACACCAATACATTCAACCAATACAACGACTCCCTCACCATCCCTCTGGAGTTAAGGTCCTTATGAACACTCAAAAGGGTTCTATATCTGGCTTGAATCAGTTCTTTCTGGAACCTTTTTCAGAGGGTTCTGCTTTAGTGACAAAATGGTTCTGTTCATCGGCACATTTTCAGGGCGGCAGGTAGCCTAGTGGTTAGAGGTGGCAGGTAGCCTAGTGGTTAGAGGTGGCAGGTAGCCTAGTGGTTAGAGGCGGCAGGTAGCCTAGTGGTTAGAGGCGGCAGGTAGCCTAGTGGTTAGAGGCGGCAGGTAGCCTAGTGGTTAGAGGTGGCAGGTAGCCTAGTGGTTAGAGGTGGCAGGTAGCCTAGTGGTTAGAGCATTGGGCCAGTAACCAAAAGGTTGCTGAATCAAATGCCCCGAGCTGACAAGGTAAAAATATGTCGTTCTACCCCTGAACAAGGCAGTTCATCCCTGGTAGGCTGTCATTGTAAATAAGATTGTGTTCTTAACTGACTTGCTTAGTATAATACTGATGAAAATGGCCATGTTAGAATATCTCTACAATCTATATTTTGTCCTCCATTCCTTTACATTAGAGAATTGGTGAAGACATTGTTGGTTTCCAAGTTCCCACCTCATTGCTTTCTACCTTTTCTAAACATGTCAGAATCAGTTGTTAATAGAAGGAAGGAACATTAGCACAACCATTCCATCTCATCGCTGCTTTCAAAAGTTCAGCATTATTCAATTACTACTTAAGATAACGTGTATCTATCGTCCACATTTTCCCTCTCTTTATTTTCAAATAGATTTGTTTGAATAGATTAGGGACATGAACAGCTGAAACAGTGTTTAAATACAATGCATTGTAGTTTAAGGCAATTTTCAATGCTAATTGTGATACAATTAGCTGATTTCCCATTGCCACCCATTTCTGGTTCTTGGTCCCCCCATTAAATAAATCTACTTAACTATAGTATATTGAATTGTTTAAGAAGGTCATACCAATGATCATGTAACTGTTTGATTTTGAAATTTAAGACCCATTGAAGTATACCAAAAATAGTGTAATAATATATTGTATGAATTTTACTGCTAATTAGCCCATACAAAATAACTGAATAACAGATTCACTACATGGAACAACAGGTAGTCCCTCAAAAAAGTCTAAAGGAAGTTTGTTCTGAAGTGTCTGTCTTAAACCCCTTGTTTTTGACAGTAAACATTCTCCATATATAATTCTATTCATTGTTTTAACTGGTACTAGGTGGCATCCAGACAAATCCCAAGATACTTGTGGGGTTCATAGAGCAAAACGTACTGATATTTCCATAGAAGGGTCAAAATAGTTTCTAAGCCCAACCGTTTGGACGCTAAATATGATTTTGTGAGAAGACAGATTTTCAGGATGTCTCATGGTCTGACAAACACAGCTCTAGCCCTGTCACCTTTCACCTCAGATATCTCTAGCTTAAACTGACAGATTTAAAAAATATATATATGTTAATTAGATTTCCGCGGGGGGCACGGACATCGACTCTAGGGGGGGTTAAAGCTAATCTTCCATGTTTAGCTCGAATCGATTTAACGACGATGTCCGACACAAGGCTTAAAGCCTAAAAGTTGTGAAATGCGGTAAATAGATTAGAGATGGAGATCGCCTTAAGGAGCGCATATGGAATTCGGGTTAGTATTCTAACGACTACGCCACCTCCGATTCGGGTTAGTATTCTAATGACTACGCCACCTCCGATTCGGGTTAGTATTCTAACGACTACGCCACCTCCGATTCGGGTTAGTATTCTAATGACTACGCCACCTCCGATTCGGGTTAGTATTCTAACGACTACGCCACCTCCGATTCGGGTTAGTATTCTAATGACTACGCCACCTCCGATTCGGGTTAGTATTCTAATGACTACGCCACCTCCGATTCGGGTTAGTATTCTAATTACTACGCCACCTCCGATTCGGGTTAGTATTCTAACGACTACGCCACCTCCGATTCGGGTTAGTATTCTAACGACTACGCCACCTCCGATTCGGGTTAGTATTCTAATGACTACGCCACCTCCGATTCGGGTTAGTATTCTAATGACTACGCCACCTCCGATTCCGCAACGTAAACAATTAGATCTTCACCGAGACGAGTAGTCAGACATACAGAACACACGAAGCCCCAAGAGAGGTCTGCTGCACTCTGATGAGGACGTTAGCTCAGCAGGCAGTATCAGTAAGCATGCTTCATTATCTTGCAGACCATCTTGTGTGTTTAGGGGGGTTTCTGAATGTGTTCCATTCATCAGCTTGGCCCGAAGTGATTTCATGTTAGAACACATGGTGTATATATATATATATATATATAGCATATTTATTTGTGGTCCTATTGAAAACTAGCCTATATTATCTCATAGACATAAAATTATAGTTTATTACATGCAATGTTCCTGTCATACGCCTTTAGATTCAGAGCTTTGACAGTGAATGTCAAGCATCTCTGTGCATGTTCGTAATCCTGTGGGATATTTTTGTTTTATCAGTGGGTAACTTATATTTGGGTAACTTATATTTGGGTAACTTATATTTCCATGTTGGAGCGTTTCGCTACACTCACGATAACATCTTCTAACAATGTGTGTGTGACCAATACAATTTGATTTGATTTGACTTGTTTTGGGGACAGAGAATAAAGGCTGCCCCCTTTGGGGACAGAGAATAAAGGCTGCCCCCTTTGGAGAGAATAAAAGGAGGGGGGTAAATATTTTTGGCATAGGATAATCCCTTGTGATGTTATTTTGAATGGAGGTGACCGCCCCAGAAGTGGTTTCAATTGGAGAAACTTTAGTTTGGCAAGATTAACCCAATAAAGATATTTATCTCATATAACTTTTTTCCGGGTTTAACAGGCCAACAAATATACCTTCAATGTCACAGACACCTTAGAAAGGTGTAAAGAGGATCATAATTAGTTTCCTTTAACATCCTAGGTGGTTACATTGTATTAAAAGCTGGTTTTATGGCAGGTCAAGAATTAAGAGAGAATCGTGGGTAGACAAGCAGACATTCTCACCACCTCCCCGTCCTGCACCTCCTGTCATGTACAGGACAGAAATACTAAATAATATTATTATAATAGGACTTGTGATTTGCGACCGTGCGATTCATACGCTGACGTTTAACAGATGGCCGCTGGAAAGGCAATTACAACATTTTATGACACACGTTTTCTCACACTTGTAGGCACATGTCTCTTTTCGATTAGCAGTGAATATATTTCTCTGTTGGATCAGTAGTGAATATATTTCTCTGGATTAGTAGTGAATATGTTTCTCTGTTGGATTAGTAGTGAATATATTTCTCTGTTGGATTAGTAGTGAATATATTTCTCTGGATTAGTAGTGAATATATTTCTCTGTTGGATTAGTAATGAATATATTTCTCTGTTGGATTAGTAGTGAATATATTTCTCTGTTGGATTAGTAGTGAATATATTTCTCTGGATTAGTAGTGAATATATTTCTCTGTTGGATTAGTAGTGAATATATTTCTCTGTTGGATCATTAGTGAATATATTTCTCTGGATTAGTAGTGAATATATTTCTCTGTTGGATTAGTAGTGAATATATTTCTCTGGATTAGTAGTGAATATATTTCTCTGTTGGATTAGCAGTGAATATATTTCTCTGGGTTAGTAGTGAATATGTTTCTCTGGATTAGTAGTGAACATATATCTCTGGATTAGTAGTGAATATATTTCTCTGGATTAGTAGTGAATATATTTCTCTGGATAAATAGTGAATATATTTCTCTGTTGGATTAGTAGGGAATATATTTCCCTGTTCGATTAGTAGTGAATATATTACCCTGTTGGATCAGTAGTGAATAAATTTCCCTGTTGGATTAGTAGTGAATATATTTCTTTGCTGGATTAGTAGTGAATATATTTCTCTGGATCAGTAGTGAATATATTTCTCTGGATTAGTAGTGAATATATTTCTCTGGATTAGTAGTGAATATATTTCTCTGGATTAGTAGTGAATATATTTCTCTGGATTAGTAGTGAATATATTTCTCTGTTTGATTAGTAGTGAATATATTTCTCTGGATTAGTAGTGAATATATTTCTCTGTTGGATAAGTAGTGAATATATTTCTCTGGATTAGTAGTGAATATATTTCTCTGGATTAGTAGTGAATATATTTCTTTGTTGGATCAGTGGTGAACATATGTACACACACACACACACACACACACACACACACACACACACACACACACACACACACACACACACACACACACACACACACACACACACACACACACACACACACACATTCACACTCTTGGCTCGTTTTTGTGGGGAAGCAGTTGCCAATTAGTAAGTTGTGGCTACAGAGCTGTAATTAATGTGTTCCAGTCGGTTGGTGTCTCTGCACAGCTTCAACACTACACTGTTTGTCTGCATTGTCTGCATATGCCAGATCCCCATGTCACAGTACAGATGTGCAGGTCTCCATGTCACAGTACAGACGTGCAGGTCTCCATGTCACAGTACAGACGTGTCAGGTCTCCATGTCACAGTACAGACGTATCAGGTCTCCATGTCACAGTACAGACGTGCAGGTCTCCATGTCACAGTACAGACGTGCAGGTCTCCATGTCACAGTACAGACGTGCAGGTCTCCATGTCACAGTACAGACGTGCAGGTTTCCATGTCACAGCACAGACGTGCAGGTCTCCATGTCACAGTACAGACGTGCAGTTCTCCATGTCACAGTACAGACGTGCAGGTCTCCATGTCACAGCACAGACGTGCAGGTCATAGCCAGTCAGCAAAATATAAAATATGGATTATAGCAGAAGAGATTAGAGAGAGAGCTGGAGAGAGAAAGAGAGAGAGAGAGAGAGCTAGAGAGATATAGAGAGAGAGGTAGAGAGAGAGAGCTGGAGAGAGAAAGAGAGAGAGCTAGAGAGAGATAGAGAGAGATAGAGATAGAGCTAGAGAGAGAGAGAGCTAGAGAGAGAGAGAGCTAGAGAGAGATAGAGAGAGATAGAGAGAGCACTAGAGAGAGCGATGTGAGGCTAGGGGAAGGAGGATGTGCGAGGAAGCTGATTTCTCTCTGTGTTTGGTGGTGTGTGTATGATCTTGCTTCGTGTTAATCCTCTTTGGGACCCAACACACAACTAAAGACGTGTTAGTGCATATACAATGGTTTTATACAAAAGCCTTCGTAGCAACCAGAGGGATAAGCAATTATTCTCTATTGACGTCTCAATAATTCTCCATCTCATTATGTTGATGAAATAGGCCAGAAACAATCATTACTCTGAAGCAGGACGTAACACCACATCACTAGCCATAGGAATGACAACAGTACCTCATATTGGTACTGGCACATATAACATATATATGTCATCCCGAAATACCGGTACATTCATTTGGGTAGCCCCCAGACATACAGCCCCCAGACATTTCTAGGGAGTTTTTCCTAGCCACCGTGCTTCTACACCTGCATTCTAGCTGTTTGGGGTTTTAGGCTGGGTCTCTGTACAGCACTTCGAGATATTAGCTGATGTACGAAGGGCTATATAAAATAAACTTGATTGATACAGTATTAGGGCAGTGAGATGAATTTCAGGGGAAACAGGGCCCCAAACTCATCTAAAGAGAACGATCGAGAGAGAAAAAGAGGACATCATAAAAATAAAATAAAAAGTCTCAATTCGAGTTTGGGTTTCTGCTCCCCCCCTTTTCCAACTCTCTGATCCGAGAATGTATTCTGCTACTGCAACACAAGCCTCCATAGTCTTCTGTTGTTACTTATCTGAGCGCATCTCGCTCTACCCAGAACGCAGAGACCACCCGATCCGACTTCCCTTTTTTAAATAGACGAGGAGAAGGGTAGAGAGAACGTGAGATAGACAGAGTCAGGGGACATGGCTCCGAGGAGGATGTGGAACATGTGATCCCTTCATCTTCTGTTTTCCACTCTAAAACAAAACAGTGATATTAGCTTCTCCTGTGCTTATAGAGATGGTCGACTTCATACTAGACTGAACAAAAGTAGAAACGCAACAGGCAACATTTTCATAGATTTTTAATCATGTAAATGTAAATAAATTCATCGGGACATAATCTATGGATTTCACGTGACTGGGAATACAGATATGTATCTGTAGCTCACAGATATGGGCCTCACAATGGGCCTCAGCATCTCGGTGTGTATTTTTGTGTATTCCAGTTGCCATTGATAAAAAATGCAATTCTGTTCTTTGTCCATAACTTACGCTTGTCCATGCTAGGTTCATAACGTTGACATCAACTTACGCTTGTCCATACTAGGTTCATAACGTTGACATCAGCAAACCGCTCGCCCACACGACACCATACACGCGATCTGCGGTTGTCAGGACGGTTGGACGTACTGCCAAATTCTCAAAAATGACGTTGGATGTGGCTTATGGTAGAGAAATTAACATTCAATTCTCTGGCAACAGCTCTGGTGGATATTCCTGCAGTCAGCAGGCCAATTGCACGCTCCCTCAAAACTTGAGACATCTCTTGTGACAAAACTGCACATTTCACAGTGGCCCTTTATTGTCCCCAGCACAAGGTGCACCTGTGTAATGATCATGCTTGTTAATCAGCTTCTTGATATGCCACACCTGTCAGGTGGATGGATTATCTTGACAAAGGAGAAATGCTCGCTAACAAGGATGTAAACAAATTTGTGAACCACATTTTAGAGAAATAAGGATATTGTTGTGCATATGGAACATTTCTGGGATCTTTTATTTCAGCTCATGAAAACATGGGACCAACACTTGACATATAGCATTTATATTTTTTTGTTCAGTGTATTAAGAGATGTAATGAGTTGACACGTGTGTGTCTGATGCATTTGCCGTGCATGTCCGGTGAAGAGATCAAGGGTTTTTACAAAACGCTACTGTTGCTCCAATGTTCTTCCTAATTCTTCCACCACGCAATTTAGTGTCTGACGCAGATATGAAAATCCTTTTTTGTTTTTAATATTCTACTTCATGTGGATTCAGGAATTGATCCTGGTCAAGAGCAAGAACTAACTACTGAACTCCATTAAAATACTATTACCATAATGTAAGTTCTGCTGAGATTGAAGGTCCTTCTATAACAGAGGCCGTCCTAAAATGGACACCTTATTTTTTATTTTGTACCTCACGCTAATAATAGTCAGTAGCAGAAGGACCATTATAGTGAATGAATCAATATCCAGTAGACAGATGAACGATAGTATTCCAGCAGATTTAACAGACTGTAGCTGGACATTAATGTCCTCGGGCTGTTTTCAAAGGAGAGAAAATAATGTGGCTTAGACGTGTCTGAAACGAAAAATACGAAGTGGGAAAAAAGTGGAAAGCAGGAAGGTCAGTGTAACGGGAAGAACAAAATGGTGATGTTTGGAATGCTGTACATGAGCGATGATTAGAAAGTTGAGGCTGGGAACGGGGCGTCGTTTTTATGCTGATCGCTATCTTACGATGAGCTGCTGTTGCGACTATCAACTGAGACTATTTTGAAAACCTAAGTGATCGAAATGTGTTTAAACGGTATAAAATGTCTGGAAAGAGCTGCCTTCATTAACAGGACATTAAAAGACAGTAACAAAACATCTGAGAGGAAAATAAAAAGCAAGTTCTCGGGCAGCTGTTAAACTTCTTTACCAAATTGATGTTTTTCAGACAATTATTTTTCAGTCTAAATTATGTTGTGATTTCTTAAATTTTCTTTTTAACATCCTTGATCCTTGACACACACACACACACACACACACACAATCACACACACATTTGCTTTGGTGGGAGAAAAAGAAGACTCCTGTGAAAATGTTTCTTACTGGTCAAATATACAGTAGTATGTGAATATATAAAATGTGTATAAAATGTGTATAAAAATAAATAAATAAACACTCAAAAGACTCACATTTCTTAAATAATTTAATCGCAAAAAAGTGTCTTTAAAAAATATTTCTACAAGAAAGCATCATTTTTTTTAAAAATCAATTCGTTTTTTTTTTTGTCATTAAATACATCTCAAAACTTTCAGAGAGGAACAAAACCATTTCAATATTTGTCTTGCTATTCCTTTCACTACACATGTAAATGTTGTCCTAAACATCTCACTCCACCTTTTGGATTTGCAAAGTGACCAGAACACAGGCGTATTATTTTTTTTGTTAGTATATATGTATATAAAACAGTGACAAATGTAGAAAGAACATGTCTGGAGAAAAAAAATCAACTACAGGAAAAGGTTGGAGTTATAAAGTCATAGGATTGGTTGAAATGTGGTAGGGTTAGAGGAGTGGGAGGAGTGTAAACTCCCTATACTTTCAGAGAGACGGGGGGAGACGGGGGGCGATTGGCACAGAGAGATACTGGGGATCTACAATAAATGTATAGTCTCTTCTGATTGGATTAGTTCGGTAGAAGATGATAATACTAGCACACACACACACACACACACACGCACGCACGCACGCACGCACACACACACACACACACACAATCACACACACAGACACACACACACACATTCCATTCCACTCACATGTCAGCACTAAGCAGAAATACAGGTCAGTAAGATGTGATTCAACGAGACCATAAGATAATGATACGTCACAATGTAAGGTCAAAAGGATGAAACATCTGTTAGGAATGTCTCCTTATTAAAAGGTACAAAATACAATAAAATATTTTTTTATTTCTATTTTAAATCCCTTTTAAAGATGTGTGGCTGCTGCATCAGAGCTCATCACTTCACATCCAGCGCTTGTCCCCCCCCCCCCCCCCCAGGAGCATAACCCAAGACTTAGCACTTAGCACTTAGCACCAAGACTTAGTACCACCCACAAACAGTTCAACCAAGCTTTTTCTCATGAATCAAACGCCGAGCTGCCATTTTGTTCATGAATCAGCATGTCAAACATGTGATTTTTATTCAACCCCCCCCCCCCCTCGTTCAGATTCATGTTCATCACCTCATCGTCTTGTTCTTTTGCCACTAGCGGTGGAGGTTGGCTGATTGGGTGGGGAGAGATGGAGAGATAGGAAGGAATATTTAGGTTTGAGATGTTGGTAAGCGACTGTGATTGCTATCCCCCAGTATGTTTTTATTCTCTCTTGATCCCAGATATATCTATACTCCCGTGTCACTGCATCTCCAGGCAGTATGGATAATATACATTTCCCTTTTTGGGAAAACTCAGTGATCTCAATAAAGTCAACGTATTGCCTTACTCATCATGGAAAATTGATACCGGCCATTTGTATTTTTCAAATGGGGCAGCAGATAACCTAAGGGTGGCAGAGAGCCTAGTGGTTAGAGCAGTGGAACTGGAAAAGTTGCTGGATTGAATCCCCGAGCTGATAAGGTAGAAATATGTCATTCTGAACATGGCAGTTAACCCACTGTTCCCTGGTAGGCTGTCATTGTAAATAAGAATGTGTTCTTAACTGACTTGCTTAGTTAAATAAAAACAAAACACTGTATTGTTGTACCATCTATAACCACTGTGGTTACTCTTTGACCCTGTTGGTCATCTATGAACGTTTGAACATTTTGAAGAACGATCTGGCCTTGAAGGAAGGATTCACCCATTTTTTTTATGTCATATCGTATTTGTGTAGCTTTGAACGTTGCTCTAGTCATCTCATGTTTTCATGTGTATCTGAGCTATTCGCCCGTTCAAGCAGGCAGAAATGTCTCCCTGCTTAAACGGCGAAATGTTGAGTTTCTGTATTGCACTTGGCGACAATTGCTGATGTGAAAAGGGCTTTATAAAAGACATTTGATTTGATTGATTGATTGATTGACAACCCAAAATACACAGCCACCTTTCTGATAGCATTCATCTACATATTAAGGTTTGGAAAGTTGTGTCTGATGAACTTTGAGAATGTTATTGTTATCACTATCAGTATTGTACTGTGCCTCTATGATAAAATAAGATTAAAATTAAATCAAAATAATGATATTTTTTTTGCATAATATCCTTTATGGCTTTAAGAAGGTTCAAAGGAAAGACAAAAATATGAATATTGCAAAACGTGATGCATGGACACTACTGTACATCACACTACTTTTAAACACAGGAACTATTATTTTTCACATATTGGATTGATCAACTCCTAGCCAGACAGCTCAGAGACTGTCTGGAAGAGAATCTGTGTGGGGGGGGGGGTAGCACTCTAATTACCACCCCTCCCCATACAGGTGGTACATCCCATCCCTCAGCCCTCAACCCCACTCCGTTCTTACTAAAACACTGATATCCTACAGTGAGCGCTTCAGATTTCTGCCTGATTTCTTCCTGTCTCCAGGCAAAGGTTGTTGGTCCCCGCACTGTACTAATCAGGCAGAGTGGCAGAGTCCCGACAGAATGATTGCAGCCCGCGCATGAAATAAAGACAAATAATCTTAGTCCGCCTGGTCATATGTCTGCGCTGTTCTGTGAATGTATGTCTCGGAGTGGCAGATCGGCCGCCGCTTTAATCACTCTGACAAGCTGAGTACAAGGGGTCAGCCCGGGTCTCCTAGAATATATACGTAACATAGTAAACTGAAATCCGACACACCCAAAATTAGTATCATATGTTACATTTGGTATGATTACATCAGACAGAATGTTACTTAAGGCAAAAACAAAAGTAGGGTCTGGTTGGGGTGGATAGGTAGATGTTTAACACAAACATCTAGTAACTCAAAGGTTGCGTGTGCAAATCTAATCACGGACAAATTTTGCATTTTAGCTAATTAGCATCTACTTACTACTTTTTAGATACTTTGCAACTACTACTTAGCATGTTAGCTAACCCTTCCCCTTCAAAACAACTACTTAGCATGTTAGCTAACCCTTCCCCTTCAAAACAACTACTTAGCATGTCAGCTAACCCTTCCCCTTCAAAACAACTACTTAGCATGTTAGCTAACCCTTCCCCTTCAAAACAACTACTTAGCATGTTAGCTAACCCTTCCCCTTCAAAACAACTACTTAGCATGTCAGCTAACCCTTCCCCTTCAAAACAACTACTTAGCATGTTAGCTAACCCTTCCCCTTCAAAACAACTACTTAGCATGTCAGCTAACCCTTCCCCTTCAAAACAACTACTTAGCATGTCAGCTAACCCTTCCCCTTCAAAACAACTACTTAGCATGTTAGCTAACCCTTCCCCTTCAAAACAACTACTTAGCATGTCAGCTAACCCTTCCCCTTCAAAACAACTACTTAGCATGTCAGCTAACCCTTCCCCTTCAAAACAACTACTTAGCATGTCAGCTAACCCTTCCCCTTCAAAACAACTACTTAGCATGTCAGCTAACCCTTCCCCTTCAAAACAACTACTTAGCATGTTAGCTAACCCTTCCCCTTCAAAACAACTACTTAGCATGTCAGCTAACCCTTCCCCTTCAAAACAACTACTTAGCATGTCAGCTAACCCTTCCCCTTCAAAACAACTACTTAGCATGTCAGCTAACCCTTCCCCTTCAAAACAACTACTTAGCATGTTAGCTAACCCTTCCCCTTCAAAACAACTACTTAGCATGTCAGCTAACCCTTCCCCTTCAAAACAACTACTTAGCATGTTAGCTAACCCTTCCCCTTCAAAACAACTACTTAGCATGTTAGCTAACCCTTCCCCTTCAAAACAACTACTTAGCATGTCAGCTAACCCTTCCCCTTCAAAACAACTACTTAGCATGTTAGCTAACCCTTCCCCTTCAAAACAACTACTTAGCATGTTAGCTAACCCTTCCCCTTCAAAACAACTACTTAGCATGTTAGCTAACCCTTCCCCTTCAAAACAACTACTTAGCATGTCAGCTAACCCTTCCCCTTCAAAACAACTACTTAGCATGTTAGCTAACCCTTCCCCTTCAAAACAACCACTTAGCATGTCAGCTAACCCTTCCCCTTCAAAACAACTACTTAGCATGTTAGCTAACCCTTCCCCTTCAAAACAACTACTTAGCATGTCAGCTAACCCTTCCCCTTCAAAACAACTACTTAGCATGTTAGCTAACCCTTCCCCTTCAAAACAACTACTTAGCATGTTAGCTAACCCTTCCCCTTCAAAACAACTACTTAGCATGTTAGCTAACCCTTCCCCTTCAAAACAACTACTTAGCATGTTAGCTAACCCTTCCCCTTCAAAACAACTACTTAGCATGTTAGCTAACCCTTCCCCTTCAAAACAACTACTTAGCATGTTAGCTAACCCTTCCCCTTCAAAACAACTACTTAGCATGTTAGCTAACCCTTCCCCTTCAAAACAACTACTTAGCATGTCAGCTAACCCTTCCCCTTCAAAACAACTACTTAGCATGTCAGCTAACCCTTCCCCTTCAAAACAACTACTTAGCATGTTAGCTAACCCTTCCCCTTCAAAACAACTACTTAGCATGTTAGCTAACCCTTCCCCTTCAAAACAACTACTTAGCATGTTAGCTAACCCTTCCCCTTCAAAACAACTACTTAGCATGTCAGCTAACCCTTCCCCTTCAAAACAACTACTTAGCATGTTAGCTAACCCTTCCCCTTCAAAACAACTACTTAGCATGTTAGCTAACCCTTCCCCTTCAAAACAACTACTTAGCATGTTAGCTAACCCTTCCCCTTCAAAACAACTACTTAGCATGTCAGCTAACCCTTCCCCTTCAAAACAACTACTTAGCATGTTAGCTAACCCTTCCCCTTCAAAACAACTACTTAGCATGTCAGCTAACCCTTCCCCTTCAAAACAACTACTTAGCATGTTAGCTAACCCTTCCCCTTCAAAACAACTACTGACCCTAACCTTAAATCCTAACGCCTAGCTAATGTTAGCCAGCTAACTAACTTTATTGTTAGCCACCTAGCTAACATTATTGTTAGCCACCTAACTAACTTTATTGTTAGCCACCTAGCGAACATTTGCAACAACTAATTGAAATTCATAACATATTAAACATAATAGATGATGGACATCCACAAATTAATACATACCATACGAAACATCATGCTAACTAGAGTGTTCTGGATTTAAATTCATGTTACGTCTACCCCTGAGACCAGGTTGAAGGGGCCACTTGTGTGACAGCAGTGGACGAGGGCCCAGTCGCTGATCTGCACACACACCGAGCCCCCTGACGGAGTTCCGTTTATGGCCCTATCGTTTTAAGAATGGTTTCTCTAATGGCCCTCCATCTCTGGACCTAAAGGTTACGTTGAGAACGGTCACAGAGCTGTACAGGGTGAGTAGGGTGTCGGCCCTGTTTTGAAGGACTTGGGGTAAAGGTACAGCTTGGTACAACGGAACAATTTGTAGATGTAGAAAAACAGTGAAAATCTCCATCGTCTGTTGGGTGCTTTTAGGGTAGTCCTGAAGTTTCATTTGGATAAAGGTGTATGAAAGACAAGTAGTGACAACTTCATAGAACTACACAATATTCTCCTCTTGATGAAAGATTGAGGCGAAGGGATGGTACAGCTAAAAGAAATCTAGCCTTGGCAGCTATCTTTAGAATTTGAAAGGAAATGTAGAAACATACACTTGAAGGGGAGAGTGAGGTTGTTAGACAGCAAGTATACCTCTAATGGTCTAACCACAGGGTAACCACGGTTTACAACCCCTTGAAATGCTCCTGCCTATGCACAACATGTCTCTAATTGCAGCTGTCCCGAACTACTCGCTACTTCTCCCTTCCTCACTCTCTCTCTTTTTCTATTCCTCTTCAATCCCTCGCTGTCTGCTCTCTTTCTCTCTATCTGCTCGCACTTTCTATCTGCACTCTCACTCTCTATCTCCATCTGCTCTCTCTCTCCCTCGATCTGCTCTCTCTCTCTATCTGCTCTCTCTCTGCTCTCTCTATCTGCTCTCTCTCTCACTCTATCTATCTGCTCTCTATCTATCTGCTCTCTCTCTATCTCTATCTGCTCTCTCTCCCTCTATCTGCTCTCTCTTTCTATCTTCTCTCTCTCTATCTATCTATCTATCTATCTGCTCTCTATCTATCTGCTCTCTCCATATGCTCTCTCTATCTGCTCTCTCTATATCAGTTCTCTCTCTACCTACTCTCTTTCTATCTGCTCTCTATCTATCAGGTTTCTATCTATCTGCTCTCTCTCTAGCTGCTCGCTCTAACTGCCATCTCTATCTGCTCTCTCTCTCTCTATCTGCTCTCTCTCTTTATCTGCTCTCTCTATCTATCTATCTGCTCTCGGGACAATCTATCTGCTCTCTATCTGCTCTCTCTCTCAATCTGCTCTCTCTATCTGCTCTCTCTCTCTATCTTCTCTCTCTCTAGCTATCTATCTGCTCGCTCTCTCTGCTCTCTCTCTCTATCTTCTCTCTCTCTCTAGATCTGCTCTCTCTCTATCTGCTCTCTCTCTCTAGATCTGCTCTCTCTCGATCTGCTCTCCCTCTCTTTAGATCTGCTCTCTCTATTTATCTGCTCTCTCTCTAGCTGCTCTCTCTCTCTCTCTATCTGCTCTCTCTCTATCTGCTCTCTCTCTATCTGCTCTCTCTCTAGCTGCCCTCTCTCTTTCTCCATCTTCTCACTCAGTCTATCTTCTCTCTATCTATCTGCTCTCTATCAGCTCTCTCTCTATCTGCTCTCTCGCTCTGTCATCTCTCTATCTGCTCTCTCTCTAGCTGCCCTCTCTATCTGCTCTCTCGTTCTGTCATCTTTCTATCTGCTCACTCTCTCTATCTGCTCTCTCTCTAGCTGCCCTCTCTATCCATCTGCTCTCTCTATATCTGCTCTCTCTCTACCTGATCGCTATCTAACTGCTCTCTATCTGCTCTCTCTCTGCTCTCTATCTGCTCTCTCGCTGTTCTCTATCTGCTCTCTCTCTCTCTGCTCCCTGCTCTCTTTGTCTGCTGTCTTAATCTTCTCTCTATATAAATATGCTCTCTCTATCTATCTGCATTCTCTCTATCTGCTCTCTCCAAATAGTCTCCCTCTATCTGCTCATTTAACTTGGAATCAAATGATCAATCTCACAATAACATTTTCCCAGTTGATCAAACTTCATTTTGTTTTCATGTAATTTATCTTATTTTTGTTACAAAACATGTACAGGCTGTTTAGAACAACAACAAAAATACAATATCCAATTTTATATGCTTTTTTTTGTTTTTATAATCATTAATTCATTTACTGAATCCTCTCGGAACACCTTTTGGAATCCTCTTGGAATCCTCTTGGATCCTCTTGGAACTCCTCTTGGAATCCTCTTGGAATCCTCCCGGAATCCTCTCGGAATCCTCTCGGAATCCTCTCGGAATCCTCTCGGAATCCTCTTGGAATCCTCTTGGAATCCTCTTGGAACTCCTCTTGGAATCCTCTTTGAACTCCTCTTTGAACTCCTCTTGGAATCCTCTTGGAATCCTTTTCATCATTCTTTAGAATGAGTCCACAGTTCAAATGGCCTGTTTGTCCAAGTGGGGAGAGAAATAAATACAGTGGGTGGAAGTAGAGAAATTAAACTCGAGTTTTTTGGATTAATTTAACATCCAGATAAATGTAAAAAGAAAGTTACGTGTGTCTGCTCTATTGTGGATGCATATAGTGTATATTTCCAAACATTTTGTATTTCAATAAAATAAAAAACATGAACAGTTTGTCCACAGAATAAAGCGTAACTGTTTCCCATATAATTGTTGCTCCTTGTCACTGTTCAGTTCATGCGCTAATTCTCCACAGTGGGGATATAGCTGAAGCTGCATTGTACAGTATGTGTGTGTAACTTGTTACACTCTCGCATTCATAAACACACACACACAAACACACTCAACACACAAAAGGCCGGTATGTTGCCACAGTCCTCGCCGAGCTCCCCGACATCACAGAAAGAGTCCAACAGGAAGTACTTAGCTCTGACCAGCCAACAAGAAGTACTAAACTCTGACCAGCCAAACAGGAAGTACTATCTTGAAACACAAACCCCAATAACTATGGAACAGAAAATCTAAATGGAGGGCTGATAAAAACAAATAGACAACAATTATTATAGTAGGACAGACACAGTTGATGAGGCATATGAGCCAATGTTCTCCCCTACGTCTTAGAAAGAGGTCTGTCGGAGACTTTTTAGGCCAAACTAGTGCGGCCATCTCAGATGCTCTCATTTGACCTCTGGTGATCTTCTGACCTTTCACCCTTTACACTTCTCTTCCACGTCCTTCTCAGTGGCCTTGTTTATAATAATACACCTTCAATATGAAGATGGGGAATAACACACACACACACACACACACACACACACACACACACAAGTTGTAGCATGGGAAGGATTTCATCTATCGTGTCCAAACACTTCATTTTTTTGCGTGTGAACGCTTGTTCACTTTTTCAGCTTTTTTCTGTATTTTTAAACTCAAACAATGTTCGTCCACTTCCAACTTTAATGTCTGTCAGGGGGGCTGTCCGACAGATGTTAGGGTCAAGGTTCAAGGTTCAAGGAGATGGGTTTTCACAGGAGGATGACCAAGTTCAGGATACAAGGAGATGGGTGGGGTGGGAAGGGGTTGAGTCCCAGCCATCCTCACGAAAACACACGCGCGCATGCAAACGATCACCCCACACTGGACCAAGTGAGGCACACATGGGATTATGGGTTTCCGTTTCTTCTCTTTAGAAACTGTTTTTTTTTTTTTTTTACAAAAATCATTCAGCTAAACCTTGTCAAAACGTGGGACTAATAACGTAGAACACAACAGGAAACATTGGCGTGGAAGACAGAAGAAGAAGCAACAACGTCTAGTCCCTTCGAGGCACTGCAAGCCAGGTTTGTCTTCATCTGATTGGCTGAGATGGTCAGGCAGCTAGGGTTTCCCGTTTGCTCTCTCTGGCACAGTTCCTCTCCTTCCTGTCCTGTCTCTCTGGTTGGTCCATCTCAGACCTGGACAGGCAGTGTTTGGTTCATCTGTAGTCTCATGTCCTGAATGCTGCCTAGAATCTTCTTCTGGTGGCCTGCCAATGTCACTCCTATCCGAAGAAGATCTCTGAGTAGAGTGAAGAAGAGAGAGAGGGAGGGAGAGGTGGGTCAGACATAAACAGTAATAGAATCATAAGTCATAGTCTTGAAGATGTTATGCTGTATCAAACATTAAGACATAGGCTTCCCAATAGGCTTCCCACTAGGCTTCCCACTAGGCTTCCCAATAGGCTTCCCACTAGGCTTCCCACTAGGCTTCCCACTAGGCTTCCCACTAGGCTTCCCAATAGGCTTCTCAATAGGCTTCCCAAAAGGCTTCCCAAAAGGCTTCCCAATAGGCTTCCCAAAAGGCTTCCCAATAGGCTTCCCAATAGGCTTCCCAATAGGCTTCCCAATAGGCTTCCCAATAGGCTTCCCGAAATGTTTACATTAGAGGACATACAGTTGGACCCTGCGGGAACAGTGGAAGATGAACAGGTCTCTGTGTACACTAATACAATGACTTCCTAAGGTCATGACAACAAAATGGTGACACTCCTCAGTGCACCGATACCTGGGCCAGATGTAACATACTTCAATATCCTGGCAGGTGGACGAGAGGGGGGGGTTAATGGGGAGGGGAGGGGAGGTTAATGTTTAAACAGTGATTTCCGCTACTGTGGGCCAACACTAAAACCTGTCTACCAGTCAGCCAGACGGTCAGTCAGTTAGTTATTAATAAGGAACCAAGGAGAGGATGTCCTTCATCAGTCATTCCTGCAGCAGACTGTCAGTCGGCGAGTCAACCACTCTGTCAGCGAGTCAACCACTCAGTCGGCGAGTCAACCACTCAGTCGGCGAGTCAACCACTCTGTCAGCGAGTCAACTAGTCAGACAACGAGTCAATCAGTCTTTCAGCGAGTCAACTAGTCAGACAACGAGTCAAATAGTCAGACAACGAGTCAACCAGTCAGTCGGCGAGTCAACTACTCAGTCAGTGATTCAACGAGTCCGTCAGCGAGTCAACCAGTCAGTCAGTGAGTCAACTACTCTGTCAGCGAGTCAACCAGTCAGTCAGCGAGTCAACCAGTCAGTCAGCGAGTCAACCACTCTGTCAGCGAGTCAACCAGTCAGTCAGCGAGTCAACCAGTCAGTCAGCGAGTCAACTACTCAGTCGGCGAGTCAACCACTCTGTCAGCGAGTCAACTAGTCAGACAACGAGTCAAATAGTCAGACAACGAGTCAACCAGTCAGTCGGCGAGTCAACTACTCTGTCAGCGAGTCAACTACTCAGTCAGTGAGTCAACCAGTCCGTCAGCGAGTCAACCAGTCAGTCGGCGAGTCAACTACTCTGTCAGCGAGTCAACCAGTCCGTCAGCGAGTCAACCAGTCAGTCAGCGAGTCAACTACTCAGTCAGTGATTCAACGAGTCCGTCAGCGAGTCAACCAGTCAGTCAGCGAGTCAACTACTCAGTCAGTGAGTCAACGAGTCCGTCAGCGAGTCAACCAGTCAGTCAGCGAGTCAACTACTCAGTCAGCGAGTCAACGAGTCTGTCAGCGAGTCAACCAGTCCGTCAGCGGGTCAACTACTCAGTCAGTGAGTCAACTAGTCCGTCAGCGAGTCAACCAGTCCGTCAGCGGGTCAACTACTCAGTCAGTGAGTCAACGAGTCCGTCAGCGGGTCAACCACTCAGTCTGTAGCTAATCCCTTAATGATATAATAGACTAGTGTGACAGTCAGTGAGTCAACTGGTTGGTCATTTCATGGTGAATCATTTAGTCTACACAGTCAGTGAGTCAACTGGTTGGTCATTTCATGGTGAATCATTTAGTCTACACAGTCAGTGAGTCAACTGGTTGGTCATTTCACGGTGAATCATTTAGTCTACACATTCAGTGAGTCAACTGGTTGGTCATTTCATGGTGAATCATTTAGTCTACACAGTCAGTGAGTGAAGTGGTTGGTCATTTCATGGTGAATCATTTAGTCTACACAGTCAGTGATGGCAAAGCAATCTTGAAAGACAAGACTCAAAGAGAACAGTCAGCAATCCATCATTTGAATCAATCAATCGCAGTCGCCCATGTTGACTTGTCTTAACAGTCTTCTAAACGGTCTGTTTCTCTAAGGCTGCGTTTAGACAGGCAGCCAAATACAGATCCCCCCCCTAATTGGTCTTTTGACCATTCAGGTCAGCTCTGAAAAACATCTAATTGTCTGTTTCGTAGTTGAACAGAGGACATGGAGCATTCACTCCTAAATGTGAGATGCAATGGGAGGAAATATGAAAATGCTGACACTCATACAGAAGCCTTATTAAAGAACAGTTGAAGAATGCCTGTTCTGAAAAAAAGCTGCACCTGTTTGGCCGGCGTCAGTCAGACGGTGTAATCTAATCGTCTCAGTGATGTTGGTTTAACTCAAAAAGGCCTCATGTACCGGATTGTTAGGAAGAATATCACAAGGACTCTCTTTTCCCTCTATTTCGTTTTGTTTTCCCAATGCCGATAACGAAGGAAAGAGCAAACCACGGTCGACGTCTGGAGGAACGATTAGCGAACAACGAGGACCCTTGCGCCGGTCTGCATACTCTCCACTCACACAGACAAAGACACGCACACACACACACAGACACACACAAACTCCATCTCTTTCACAGACACTATGCCCTCTGCTTGTCTGCACGTTTCCGTCGTCCTCTCCATTTGCAAACACACACACACACACAGTCTCAAAAATAGAGCACTGTCCATGGCAGCAATTTCGCATAAATAAATTGTGTTTTTGTTCCCTTCGCAATCCCTCATCACTCCAGCGACGGAGGATAAAATGATGATAAATGAACCACCATTAGAGGAATTACTAGCCATTATGGGTAGGAGAGGGAGCCACTGTACAGCACACCTGTCAGCCTGACAAATTGAAACAAATCACCTCCACATCCATCCCCTTATTATCCACCTAACGAGGATGATATATTAATCATTATTATCCTAATTCCTTTATTTGATCATAACTGACCCTATTTCCATGACCTCTTTGACACACATTTCCTGTTACATAAATAGCGTGCCAACCTGGCTCTGAAATCAGGGTTGTGTTCATTAGGCCTTAAGTGGAAGAAAACAGACTGAAACAGGGGAGGGACTACCAGGACTTGTACAATGAGAAACTTTTCATTTGAATTTTTTATCGTAAAAAAAATTGTTTTCATAACGTTGCATTCTTTTACGAATGCGATCGAATTCTGGGTCAACTATACGTCCTTAGTGCTGAAAGGGATGGTGTCGTGAGGTAACGTGCACTAGGGAGGAAGAGTACGTTGCACCCTTCCTGTTATGTTGTGTCTGCTCCAGAATGGAGCCCTTTTATTGGTCCCTTCCTGATTACCTATTACTTTAAACCCTCTGCGATTGGTCCTTGCTACACTCCATTAATTCTCTCCAGGAAGAGGAAGAGCCTCTAGAAGTTGTGCTTTTTCTTGTCTTGTATTGTCACTCAGGGTCAAGCTCTGGAGTAGTGTCATCTTATCCCTGATGGTCTCTCACTCAAATCACAGTGAACACAGTGGAAACTACAGCCTTGGGTTAGGGTCAGTGGAAACTACAGCCTTGGGTTAGGGTCAGTGAAAACTAGAGCCTTGGGTTAGGGTCAGTGGAAACTACAGCCTTGGGTTAGGGTCAGTGGAAACTACAGCCTTGGGTTAGGGTCAGTGGAAACTACAGCCTTGGGTTAGGGTCAGTGGAAACTACAGCCTTGGGTTAGGGTCAGTGGAAACTACAGCCTTGTGTTAGGGTCAGTGGAAACTACAGCCTTGGGTTAGGGTCAGTGGAAACTACAGCCTTGGGTTAGGGTCAGTGGAAACTACAGCCTTGGGTTAGGGTCAGTGGAAACTACAGCCTTGGGTTAGGGTCAGTGGAAACTACAGCCTTGGGTTAGGGTCAGTGGAAACTACAGTCTTGGGTTAGGGTCAGGGAACACTACAGCCTCCATTATGTACCACAATTCGAAGTGTATCAGGAATTTCTCTGAAACCAACTCTGACCTAATTTACACTGCAGACAGCCAACCAGATTTCCACCCCCCCCCCCCCCCGAACCAATAACTCTACTGTCTGTCCGTGACAATGACCCCGTTTGACCTCAACTATCTGAATCGACTTTTTCTTCACTCACTCTGCTGTCATTTGGGCCACGAGGTCGAAGGAGGCAAATCCGGCGTTGAGGAAATTGTCACCGTAGCGGCTCATCTTGATTGCGTCCAGCCAGTCTCCCACGGTGGTGAAGGTGGTGTAGTCAGGGACACATCGGTCGAGCAGGGGCTGCGACGCCCTACAGGGGGAGACAAAAGAGAGAAAGAGGGTTAAGGTCACGCCTCGCCTCCACCATCAACGGAACATCACCCCCCAAAACGCCACCTCGCTCTCCCTCTCGCCCCCGTCGCTGCCCCTGTAGGGTGAAAGGTCAAGTGTCCCTGCCGCCCGACGTAACCGTTGGAGACTGGCTTGGAGGCTCGGAGACGTTGGCGCAAACAACACAATTGGCGTGTGTTCTATTTGGCGTGACGACCAAAGCAACACAATATGGCAGAGGTGGAAAAACATCCCCTCAATAGTCTCCCAGACGTCATGGAGATGCTTGCGTAATATCAACATGTGTGTATGTGCGTGTGTGTGCCTGTGTGCGTGTACGTATACAGCGGTTAAAACCCATTGAGGCCCTCAGATTCTCTAAAAACCCAACCACCCCCTAATTGATGTCACAGATAGGGGGCTACATTGCCATTTATATAAACAGCAGTGGAGGTTCGAGAAGGAAGAACGAGTGCGAGGGTGAATGAAGGGGGGGGGTAAGAAAAGGACAGGAAGAAACAGGGGAGTAGAAAGAGGACCGCTTTTCTCTCTCTCTTTCCTCTCTCTCTCTGTCCGTTCTCTGCTCTGTTGATCCTTGTCGTTTGATGGCATTAGATTCATAGGGGGGGGGGGGGGGGTGAAGAAAAGAGAGAGTGCAAGTTATTAAAAGTGGCTACAGAGGCTCCATTGAAGGGGTGAGTGCTGCAGATGGATAGAAGGAGTGAAGTTTAATAAGACCTGTGCTTTAGGGCCCAGAGGGTTGGGGCTAGCTGCCATTAACCCCCAGACATAGTTCCCTCTTAATAGACCATTGTTAGCCACTCTCTGAAGCCTTGCGTTGAAGGGGAAGCTGTCTAGCCTGGTCTTTCCAACTCCTTAAGGTCGTTGGAAAGGTCTGGGACCAGGCTAGAAGTTTTTCTACTGGGAGAGGCCGCTAAGATGTAGTATGTCTGATGTTATGAGGGGCACACATCTGAGCGGAAACACCTCAACTGGTGTTTCCTCAAGGTTTTTGGTCACCTGTTTCCTATTGGAAGACCGTTTTCGTTAGCTGTTTCCTATTGGAAGACGGTTTTTGGTTACCTCTTTTCCTATTGGAAAACTGTTTCGGAACCTGTTTCCTATTGGAAGACCGTTTTTGGTTACCTGTTTCCTATTTGGTAAACTGTTTGTCTTCAGTGTGAGTTGTGAGACACACACGCACGCACGCACGCACGCACGCACACACACACACACACACACACACACACACACACACACACACACACACACACACACACACACACACACACACACACACACACACACACACACCAGTGGAGGCTCCTCAGAGGAGGAAGGGGGGACCATTCTACTATTTCATAAAATAAGTTCTTATTTTTAGATAAAACTATACTAAATATGTTCACGTCATCAAATAACTGTTTTGCAATGAAGGTCTACAGTCGCCTCAACAGCACTCTGTAGGGTAGCACCATGGTTTAGCCCGGAGGACAGCTATTTTCCGTCCTTCTCTGGGTACATTGAATTCAATACAAAACCTAGGAGGCTCATGGTTCTCACCCCCTTCCATAGTCTTACACAGTAATTATGACAACTTCTGGGGGATGTCCTACACAGGAGGTTAGTGGTACCTAATTGGGGAGGATAGGCTTGTGGTAATGGCTGGAGCGGGATTTATTGAAGAAAAAAAATTAACAGTTTTGAGCAAATTTATTTCAAAGAAAGTAAGGAGAAGCAGCATAGAGAGAGAGAGAAGGATAACCATTTTTGATGTATTTTTTCTTTTAGTTTCACTTTGCTAATGCAGCTACTCAACAACATGACTCAAACAGAGAGGAATAATATTTCTGTTAGCTAGCTGGCTATCCAACACTCCAATTCTTTAAAGTCAACGTAAGCTTTCGGTTTTATTAATTTACTACCACTGGGGCCCGCCGGTGTATCTGCTAAACTGCTTGCTGTATACTGTACTGCGTGATTGTACACATGGATTGGATTGTAGGTTTACTAACGCGCTAGCTCTAGTAGCTACGTTGAACTATGGCGTTAGATAATATGGTGACAATGATGTAGGCTGTGTGTAGTGGTTATGGTATGAAGGTTTGGCTTGGGGCGGTATTTTCGGCTATTCACATACAGCTGTTGTGTTGTACAATGAAGTCCACAAGTAAAGGGAAAATGTGAGAGGAGGAGAGCACGTAGATGTGATGATGCTGTTCGTATGGTTGCTTTGAAAGCGAGCTGTGTGTGGCGGGTGATAGTCCCAGTCGGTTTTCACCTAATAATAAGGAATACCCCTCAACCACGCCCAGAAATTGGGGGCCATTTTGTTGTTCAATGTACATGCAGCCAGGTCAAAAATCCTGACCTACGGTTCGTAATGCTCCCACGTAGGAAAATGGAGCCTGTGAAAAGAGCCCGGTGGCTTCAGGCTATTCAGTGTGGGAGATGTGGGGAATGTGGGAGCCCGGTGGCTTCAGGCTATTCGGTGTGGGAGATGGGAAATGTGGGAGCCCGGTGGCTTCAGGCTATTCGGTGTGGGAGATGGGGGGAATGATGGGGAATGTGGGAGCCCGGTGGCTTCAGGCTATTCGGTGTGGGAGATGGGGGGAATGATGGGGAATGTGGGAGCCCGGTGTGTGGAAAACATTCAATCAAAGGTCATTTAACTTGTTTACTGTCCATTTGTAACTCCTCTCACTACTTGTAGCTGTACAGTCCGTTCGCTTGTGTTGTTGGTCTTGGCTAGCTTAAATATTATGGGCTGTCACTAGTTAGCACTCACTCAGTGGCTATTAGAGTCGTCATGAAAAGGGGCATGAGTAGTGAGAATACTAGGGAGCAGGCGATGTTGAAAAGGTAATCTTCAGACATGTTGTACTTTTCTTAAATGTTGTTTTAAAATTGACTAAAGTAAATGTTTTTTTTTTACTGTGAGCCAATAGGGTAACCTAGGTAACCACAGGTTCTTTTCCAGACAGGCAGTGTTCTATGTTCTACAGACTGACACTATCATTCATACCGCCAATTCTGTTGTAAAACATTTCTTAAACGGAAGCAAACGGAATGAAACTGGGATGTACAAACACTCATTTTATTTGCAACTGTTTGGACTAATGATTCCACCCCAGATCAGCTAGATTCAGGCAAGAGTGTGTTACTGTCTGTCACCTGGATTACTACAAATGTTCTCTCGACCTGTCCTACGTTGTAAACTTTCATTCATGGGCTAGGTTGTAGCAACCTCATGATGGGTATAGGGAAATGATGTAGTAGCCTAAACCAATGGTACATGGAGCTGAGTGAATGGAGTATGAATAAACAGAGATCCAATATAATATAAATAAGGCGATGCACATAAAAAAAAATGTCCTCCCTAATCTTAAACGGCACACACACAAACACCTGTACTGTAAATACTGAAACAACTCACCAATCAAACGTGGCCTAGCTACCGCTACATACCGCTAACACCATGCCGGATGTCACGGCAGCTCATCTCTCACTCATTCCTCCCTCGTTAGGCTCGGCTGGGGGGGGGGCACACCTCTCCGCTGGGACGTTTAAAATCTCGTTAGCAGCTAATTAAAAGCGTTCCCGTCTTTTTTGCCTTGCTCTTACTCTAGCTAATTACTCTCACTTAATCTTCCCAGCCATCGCCATAACTACAGCTCCAGATCCCCCATTCCTCCTCCTCACACTCTCCTGAAGCAGGGACAAAAAGGTAGGTCACCCCCCTCCCCCGGGCTCTTTCCACAAACGCAACAGAGGAATGTGGCTAAAAAGCTAGACATTGTGAAGCCATCGGTCGAACAAATGCCTTGTAAGAGCTACTGTTGATTAAGCATTTGCATTTAATCAAATCAAATTTTATTTGTCACATGCGCCGAATACAACAGTAGTAGACCTTACCGTGAAATGTTTACTTACAAGCCCTTAACCAACAATGCAGTTCAAGAAATAGAGAAAAATGTAAATATTTTATAAACAAACTAAAGTTTTTAAAAAATTATAAAATCAAAAAGAAACAAGAAAATTACATAAAAATAACGAGGCTATATACAGGGGGTCCGGTACCAAGTCAATGTGCGGGGGTGCAGGTTAGTTGAGGTCATTTGTAAAGTAACTAAGCATCGATAATAAACAGCGAGTAGCAGCAGTGTAAAAACAAAGGGCAGGGGTTGTCAATGTAAAAAGTTTGGGTGGCCATTTGATTAATTGTTCAGCAGTCAAATGGCTTGGGGGTAGAAGCTGTTCAGGAGCTTTTTAGTCATAGACTTGGCGCTCCGGTACTGCTTGTCGTGCGGTAGCAGAGAAAACAGTCCAGGACTTGGGTGACTGGAGTCTTTGATAATTTTTTGGGCCTTCCTCTGACACCACCTAGTATGTAGGTCCTGGATGTCAGGAAGCTTGGCCCCAGTGATGTACTGGGCCGTACGCACTACCCTCTATAGCGCCTTACGGTCAGATGCCGAGCAGTTGCCATAACGGGCGGTGATGCAACAGGTCAGGATGCTCTCTATGGTGCAGCTGTAGAACTTTTTGAGGATCTGGGGACCCGTGTCATATTTTTTCAGTCTCCCGAGGGGAAAAGAGTGTTGTGTTGGCCTCTTCACAACTGTCTTAGTGTGTTTGGACCATGATAGTTTGTTGGTGATGTGAACACCAAGGAACTTGAAACTCTCGACCCGCTCCACTAAAGCCCCGTCGATGTTAATGGGGGCCTGTTTGGGCCTCCTTTTCCTGTAGTCCACGATCAGCTCATTGGTCTTGCTCACATTGAGTGAGAGGTTGCTTTCCTGGCACCACACTGCCAGGTCTCTGACCTCCTCCCTATAGGCTGTATCATCGTTGTCGGTGATCAGGCTTACCACTGTTGTGTCATCAGTTAACTTAAGGATGGTGTTGGAGTCGTGCCTGGCCACGCAGTCGTGGGTGAACAGGGAGTACAGGAGGGGACTAAGTATAAATCCCTGAGGTGCCCCAGTGTTGAGGATCAGCATGGCAGATGTGTTGTTGCCTACCCTTACCACCTGGGGGCGACCCGTCAGGAATTCTGGGATCCAGTTGCAGAGGGAGGGGTTTAGTCCCAGGGTCCTTAGCTTAGTGATGAGCTTTTTGGGGTCCTATGGTGTTGAACGCTTAGCTGTAGTCAATGAACAGCATTCTCACATAGGTGTTCCTTTTGTCCAGGTGGGAAAGGGCAGTTTGGAGTGCGATTGAGATTGCATCATCTTTGGACCTGTGGTATGATTGAAGTAAGATGGAATACAGGCTACATACTTTAAACCAGTACATAGGGTCCCAAAACTTTCTCAGAATTCCCAAGTTTTCTAGATATCCTGGATGAAATATTCCAAGGTTCTAGATACCCTGGATAGAATATTCAAAGGTTCTAGATATCCTGGATGGAATATTCCAAGGTTCTAGATATCCTGGATAGAATATTCCAAGGTTCTAGATATCCTGGATGGAATATTCCAAGGTTCTAGATATCCTTGATGGAATATGCCAAGGTTCTAGATATCCTGGATGGAATATTCCAAGGTTCTAGATATCCTGGATAGAATATTCCAAGGTTCTAGATATCCTGGATGGAATATTCCAAGGTTCTAGATATCCTGGATGGAATATTCCAAGGTTCTAGATATCCTGGATAGAATAATCAAAGGTTCTAGATATCCTGGATGGAATATTCCAAGGTTCTAGATATCCTGGATAGAATATTCCAAGGTTCTAGATATCCTTGATGGAATATTCCAAGGTTCTAGATATCCTGGATGGAATATTCCAAGGTTCTAGGTATTCTGGAAAACCTGTGGATTTGGGGAGTTGTGCAACCCTACTACCACCAGATTGAGGTATCCGCTAACTAGGCTGAGATATGGCAGACTGGTTGTGATAGCTGACAGGCTTACCCAGAAGAGTGCGTGCTGCTGGTGACCACCTTGAGGCTGGCGGCATTGCGGATGAGCTTGTCCAGTGTTGCGACGATCTGGGAGAACTTAGGCCGGAGGTTCCTTTCCTTGACCCAGCAGTCGAGCATGAGCTGGTGCAGTGCCGTTGGGCAGTCCATGGGCGGGGGCAGCCGGTAGTCCTGCTCCACTGCGTTTATAACCTGGAGGGTTGAAGAGGAGAAGAGAGGAGAGGTCTGCGTTAAGAGTGGGTTAGAATCAGACCTGGGTCAGATATTTTCTTGGGAATTAGGGGTTTGAATGAAGAGGCATACAAAGGATAGGGTGATCACTGGGCAGAGAAGGGATAGGAGGTAAGAAGAGAAGGGATAGGAGGTAGAAAGAGAAAGAGAGGTGGGATTATAGTCAAGAAGGGAACAACGTAAGGAGCAAAGATGGAAGGGAAGGGGGAAGATAAGAGAGAGCATGAGAAGGGGGCAGGAGGAAAGATGGAGGAAAGATGCGAGGGGGGAAGGGGGCAGGACAGATGGAGAAACGGTTGGAGGAGGAGAGAGGGGGGAAGGGGGCAGGAGAGATGGAGGAAAGGTTGGAGGAGGAGGGATGGGGGAAGGGGGCAGGAGAGATGGAGAAACGGTTGGAGGAGGAGGGATGGGGGAAGGGGGCAGGAGAGATGGAGGAACGGTTGGAGGAGGAGAGAGGGGGGAAGGGGGCAGGAGAGATGGAGGAAAGGTTGGAGGAGGAGGGATGGGGGAAGGGGGCAGGAGAGATGGAGAAACGGTTGGAGGAGGAGGGATGGGGAAGGGGGCAGGAGAGATGGAGGAACGGTTGGAGGAGGAGAGAGGGGGGAAGGGGGCAGGAGAGATGGAGGAACAGTTGGAGGGGGAGAGAGGGGGGAAGGGGGCAGGAGAGATGGAGGAACAGTTGGAGGGGGAGAGAGGGGGGAAGGGGGCAGGAGAGATTGAAGAAAGACAATGGATGATAAAAGGAAAAGGAACCAGAGAATGGGGGATTCAGAGATTGTTAAGGTGTTTTTTTAGGAATCGGGGGAATGTGAAGTAAAGTAGTTTCACTCACGTCCTGGTTGCTCATGTCCCAATATGGCCGCTCTCCGTACGACATCACTTCCCACATAACAATGCCATAGCTCCACACGTCACTGGCCGAGGTGAACTTCCTGTAGGCAATGGCCTCGGGAGCCGTCCAGCGAATCGGAATCTTGCCTCCCTGTGGATATGCGAATGAGTAGGTGAGCGTGAAATACTGGGGATGGAGTCACACACACACACACACACACACACACACACACACACACACACACACAGAGTCACAGACACACACACACACAATTTATTACCACTCATTCAAGACTTGACATAGATGCCAATAAACACTCCCAAAGACTCCCTCAGTCCTAGACACTCACCAGACTCCCTCAGTGTCTAGACACTCACCAGATACCTCACTGTTCTAGACACTAAGCAGACTCCCTCAGTGTCCTAGACACTCAGCAGACTCCCTCAGTGTTCTAGACACTCAGCAGACTCCCTCAGTGTCCTAGACACTCACCAAACTCCCTCAGTGTTCAATACACTCACCAACCTCCCCCAGTGTCCAAGACACTCAGCAGACTCCCTCAGTGTTCTAGACACACACCAGACTCCCTCAGTGTCCTAGACACTAAGCAGACTCCCTCAGTGTCCTAGACACTAAGCAGACTCCCTCAGTGTTCTCGACAATCACCAGACTCCCTCAGCAGACTCCCTCAGTGTTCTAGACACACACCAAACTCCCTCAGTATCCAAGACACTAAGCAGACTCCCTCAGTGTCCTAGACACTAAGCAGACTCCCTCAGTGTTCTATACACTCACCAGACTCCCTCACCAACCTCCCTCAGTGTCCCAGACACACACCAGACTCCCTCAGTGTCCAAGACACTAAGCAGACTCCCTCAGTGTTCTAGACACTCGCCAGACTCCCTCAGCAGACTCCCTCAGTGTTTTAGACACACACCAACCTCCCTCAGTGTCCTAGACACACACCAACCTCCCTCAGTGTCCTAGACACTCAGCAGACTCCCTCAGTGTCCTAGACACTCAGCAGACTCCCTCAGTGTTCTAGACACTCAGCAGACTCCCTCAGTGTCCTAGACACTCAGCAGACTCCCTCAGTGTTCAATACACTCACCAACCTCCCCCAGTGTCCAAGACACTCAGCAGACTCCCTCAGTGTCCTAGACACTCAGCAGACTCCCTCAGTGTTCTAGACACTCAGCAGACTCCCTCAGTGTTCTAGACACTCAGAAGACTCCCCAAGTGTCCTAGACACTCACCAGACTCCCTCAGTGTCCTAGACACTCACCAGACTCCCCCAGTTGTCCTAGACCACAGGTGTCAAACTCATTCCACGGAGGGCCGAGTGTCTGCGGGTTTTCGCTCCTCCCTTGTACTTGATTGATGAATTAACATCACTAATTAGTTAGGAACTCCCCACACCTGGTTGTCTAGGGCTTTATTGAAAGGAAAAAACAAAAACCTGCAGACACTAGGCCCTCCGTGGAATGAGTTTGACACCCCTGTCCTAGACACTCCCAAAGACTCCCTCAGTGTCCTAGACACTCAGCAGACTCTCTCTGTGTTCTAGACACTCACCAGACCCCTTAGTGTACTAGATACTCACCAGTGAGCTAGTATATGTTGGGTCCGTGGCGTCGTCTTCAAGGAATCGCGACAGGCCGAAGTCGGACACCTTACACACCAGGTTGCTGTTGACCAGAATGTTGCGAGCTGCCAGGTCCCGGTGAACGTAGTTCATATCAGAGAGGTACTTCATGCCCGCGGCGATGCCACGCAACATGCCCACCAGCTGGATCACTGTGAACTGCCCGTCATTGAGCTGGCAGAGTCAGAGATAGAGATAAAAAAAGTCAGTATATCATATTAAAAACATATATACTAGATTCAATCATTATGTAACATGCTCCTATTCTTCTCACACATATACACACATATACACATATATACACATATATACACATATATACACATATATACACATATATACACATATATACACAAACACACATTCACTTCCTTTTGAACGCGGAACTTGGTTTGTTGTTTTGGAAAGTTTTGAAAGTCTATTGAAAAGTGTTGGTTAATAGCTAGTTATCTTTTGAGCTTGGATCCTGTGATGGGTCGGCATCAGTTGCTGGAACCGCTACTGATTCAGAGGGGTTGGGTTAAATGCGGAAGACACATTTCAGTTGAAGGCATTTCAGTTCTACAACTGACTAGGTATCCCCCTTTCACTTTCCTTTACTATCTGTCCAGTGATCCTTCTGACCAAGGTCGGGTCTGAGGAACTGTTTAGCGTAGCAACTAGTCTTGCTGCTAGTTAGCTGCCTATCAAGCTAGCAGGGCTTTTCTTGAGGGCTTGAACGCAGCCCGTGACACAGTTAGTCATTGTGTCTGGGATCGCGGATGTGGTTGTCTAGATCCCCGCTCTTTGTTGTTATTGTTTTCAATCTGTGTCCTGTCTGGAACTGAGAGAAGTAACAGCGTACCCTATGTTGCTACCATGACAAGACCAAAGCTGGCGGGAGTACCGTTGAGAACAGTGGTATCTATCACAGGTAAAGGATCTTTTAAACAAACAAAAATAATTCCACAAGCAGTTGTTTCCAAAACAATGAAATAACTTCAAGTGTTTAGTCCAAATGCTGATGGAGTAACTAATTAAAATAATGGACGACCTGACCAGAAAGGTCCAGGACCTGAAGAACAGTTTGCAGTTCTCCCAGGGTCAGCTCGACGAGTTGAAACAGGAGAACGGAAGCAATCTGAAAGTCATTGAGAGAGGACATCAGCCATGAATGTGAATCTGTGATAACAACGACGGAGAAATCGGATTATCTCGAGGGACGATCAAGGTGGAACAACATGGTTGTGTACAGAATTGCATAATCTCCACATGAGACCTAGACGGAGTCTGAGGACAAAGTGAGGGAAATTATCTTGGATAAACTGATGTTAGACAACAGGACGTTTGAGGTGGAACTCCGCCCACAGAGCTGGAAAACCCACCACCGGCCTAGGTGACAGGTCCAGGCCGATAGTTGTCAAGTTCCTAAGGTTCAAGGACAATGTAGCTGTTCTGGAAAGAGCCAATAACTTGAAAGGAACGTATATCTTCCTCAACGAGGACTGTCCTGAAACTGTGCGCCAGAAGAGAAAATAACTTATTTCAGCTAAAAATGTTGCCAGAGCGCGTGGGGACATTGCTTACATCCACTATGACAGGCTCATTGTCCCCCCTCCCTCCCAGAAGCCTGGAAGGGTTGAGAGAGCCAAGCCTTTGGGTTCGTAGCTTCAACCCCAAAGCACAAACACACTCACACACACACACACACACACACACACACACACACACACACACACACACACACACACACACACACACACACACACACACACACACACACACACACACACACACACACACACACTTACACACACACACACACACACACACACACACACACACACACACACACACACACACACACACACACACACACACACACACACCAACTGATTAATGGACTGCTGAATGTATATATTTTTTTCTCTTGCTTTGTTTTTATTATTTATATCTCTGACAAGCTACCCAGGAAATAGCCCTTAGTAATATATGTAGCCTTAGACATAAGGTTCATGAAATCAATAACTTGCTAACATCAGATCATTCATATATTAGCCAGATCTGAGACTCACTTAGATAATTCATTTGATGATACATCAGTAGCAATACAAGGATAACATTTATAGAAGAGACAGGCATGCTTATGGGGGAGGTGTTGCTGTATATATTCAGAGCCAAGTAATGATTAGAGAAGAACTTATGTCAAGCGTTGTGGTTGCAAGTTCACCTGGCACATCTAAAGCCTTTTCTTTTGGGGTGTTGTTATAGGCCACCAAGTCCTAACAGTCAGTTATCTAAATAATATGTGCTTGATAGGTCTACTTTCTGGGGGGCCTAAATATTGACTAGTTTTCATCAAGCTGTCCACTCAAGAGGAAGCTTCTCACTATAACCAGTGCCTTTAATCTGGTTCAGGTTATTCATCAATCTACTGTTCCAGGGTGTTTCCAAATGCTATACAGAAACAAGATCATCCACATGTATCGATCACATTTTTAATAATACCGTAGACCTTTGTTCTAAAGCTTTATCCGTACCCATTGGATACAGTGAACACAATATAGTGACTATATCCAGGAAAGTTCCAACAGCTGGGCCTAAAATAGTGTATAAGTGACCATACAAAAGATTTTGCTGTGACTCTTATGTGAATGATGTAAAAAAATATATATAATGTGATTAATAATTGATTAATTTATGAAAGAGCTTCTTCCAATTATTGATAATCATGCACTTGTTAAAAACTGACTGTTAGAACTGTTAAGGCTCCATGGATTGATGTAGAATTTAAAAACTGTATGGTTTAAAGAGATGGGGCAAAAGGAGTGGCTAGTAAGTCTGGCTGCACATTGGACTGGCTGACTTACTGCAAATTGAGAAATTGTGTGGCTAAACTCAACAAAAAGAAGATGAAACTGTATTATGAAGCCAAGATCAATGACATAAAGAATGATGGGAAAAAACATTGGAGTACTTCAAATGAAAATATCGGCAAAAAGACAAATTCAACTCCATCTTTCATCAAAATTTGCATTATTTCTATTTCTACTTCGCACATTATTCCACTGCAAATCTACCATTCCAGTGTTTTACTTGCTATATTGTATTTATTTCGCCATCACGGCCTTTTTATTGCCTTTACCTCCCTTATCTCACCTCATTTGTTCACATTACATTTAAGTCATTTAGCAGACGCTCTTATCCAGAGCGACTTACAAGTACATACATTCATACTATATTTTTTTTGTACTAGCCCCCCGTGGGAAACGAACCCACAACCCGGGTTGTTGCAAGCGCCATGCTCTACCAACTGAGCCACACGGGACACCTTGTATATAGACTTATTTTTCTACTGTATTATTGACTGTATTAACTCTGTGTTGTTGTATGTGTCAAACTGCTTTGCTTTATATTGGCCAGGTCGTAGTTGTAAATGAGAACTTGTTCTCAACTGGCCTACCTGGTTAAATAAAGGTGAAATAAAAAAAATAAAAAATCAGATCAGGCTTATTCATCACAAAACGATTTTGATGTTGCGAATTAATTTATTGATGACTTCGTTGGCATAAGTGACGTTACTTAGGCAGGAAATGCCAACAACGAACAATGAGCCATCATACTCATGCATAAAAAAATTCATAATGAAAGAAAAGCATTGCAAGTCGAAATTTTGTAAAGATAGCGTGGGCGAGGTGGTAAAAGTATTGTTATCGATCAATAATGAAAGACCTCCTGGCATTGACAACTTAGATGGAAAGCTACTGAGGATGGTAGCTGACTCTATAGCCACTCCTATCTGTCATATCTTTAATCTGAGCCGAGAGGAAAGTATTTGTCCACAGGCCTGGAGGGAAGCCAAAGTCTTTCCACTAGCCATGAGTGATAAAGTGGCCTTTACTGGTTTTAACAGCAGACCAATCAACTTGTTGCTCTTAGCAAACTGTTCGGAAAAAAATGTTTTCCACCGAATACAATGCGATTTCTCTGTAAACAAGATAACAACAGACTTTCAGCTTATAGAGAAGGTTACTCAACATGTACTGCACTGACACAAATGACTGACGATTGGTTGAAAGAAATTGACAATAAGACGATTGTGGGAGCTGTACTGTTAGATTTCAGCCTTTGATATTATTGACCATAACCTGTTGTTGAGAAAATGTATGCGTTATGGCTTTTAATGCTTTACCATATCGTGGATTCAGAGCTATCTATCTAATAGAACTCAAAGGGTTTTCTTTAATGGAAGCTTCTCTAATGTCAAACATGTAAAGTGTGGTGTACCGCAGGGCACCTCTCTAGGCCCTCTAATCTTTTGTAATTTTACCAATGACCTGCCACTGTCATTAAACAAGCATGTGTGTTCATGTATGCTGATGATTCAACCATATACGCATCAGCAACCACAGCTAATGAAGTTACTGAAGCCCTTAATAAAGACTTGCAGTCTGTTTTGCAATGGGTGTCCAGTACTACATTGGTTCTGAACATTTCTAAAACTAAGAGTTGTTTTTTCTATAAATCGATCCTGAATCTCAGACGCACCTGGTAATGAATGGGGTGGCTGTTGAACAAGTTGAGGGGACTAAAGTACTTGGTGTTACCTTAGATTGTACACTGTCATAGTCAAACCATATTGATTCAATGATTGTAATGATGGGAAGAAGTCTGTCCGTAATAAAGAGATGCTCTGCTTTTTTGACACCATACTTCACAAAGCAAGTCCTGCAGGCTCTAGTATTATTTTATCTTGATTATTGTCCAGTCATATGGTCAAGTGCTGCAGGGAAAGACCTAGTTTAGCTGCAGCTGGCCCAGAACAGAGCGGCACGTCTTGATCTTCATTGTAATCAGAGGGCTGATATTAATACTATGCATGCCAGTATCTCTTGGCTAAGAGTTGAGGAAGGACACTGCATCACTTCTTGTTTTCATAAGAAACATTATTGTGTTGAAAATTAAAAATGGTTGCATAGTCAATAGTCATAGGCACTGACACACAGACCAGACATGTCCCCAGGTCCAGAACAAACCTAAGGACTGCACTGACACACAGACCAGACATGCCACCAGGGGTCTTTCCACAGTCCCCAGGTCCAGAACAAATTTAACACGGCACAAGGCCTCTCCCCCATGTGACCTTCTGATTGTGTGTTTGTACTGACATGTATGTGGAACTGATAGATGCACAATACATGTTAATGTTTTTAAATGTATGTAAATTGTAAAGTATTTTGTCTGTAATGTCTTTTCATTATTTTACGGACCCCAGTAAGTCTAGCTGTCGCCATTGGCATCCGCTAATAGGGATACTAATAAATATTTTTTTAAATAAAATCTCTCTGTCTCTCAGTCTCTCCTCTCTACTCTATTTGGTCTCTGTCTCTCTGTCTCTCTGTCTCGCTGTCTCTCTGTCTCTCTGTCTCTCCTCACCACTCTATTTGGTTGCTCTCTGTCACTGTCTCGCTGTCTCTAGAATCTCTCTGTCTCTCTGTCTCTCTCTGTGTTCAGCTCTTGCACTCTTTCTTATTCTTACTATCTCTCTATTTATCCATTTTCTTCTCTCTCCCTCTGTCAGTGCAGTGTGGAAGTTGACCCCCTCTCTCTCTCCTTTTCTCTGTATCCCCCCTCTCTCTTTCTCTCGCCATCTTTCTCTGTCTCCTCCTCAGTGTCAACCAGTATTTAATTTAAGGGAGAGGCAGTGATTCATAAGCTGAGTGAATCCTCTGTAAATGTCAGAGATAGCGAGAGGAGCGGCGCATTTGTCTGATATTGGCAACAGACGAGGGTTAGGGCCTTTTCCAAAGAGATGGAGAGGGTGTGGAATACGAGGACATTAAAAGAGAAGATCAGGGAGATATGCTCTTGTACGTTTGCTGGGTAGTGGTGCTGATGATGTGACGATTACAGATAAGACATTTATGAAGTGTGTTCAGGAGCATCAGTTCTCTGGGCAGTTTTATAGAGCGCAGATTTTTTATGTGTGTGTGTGTGTGTGTGTGTGTGTGTGTGTGTGTGTGTGTGTGTGTGTGTGTGTGTGTGTGTGTGTGTGTGTGTGTGTGTGTGTGTGTGTGTGTGTGTGTGTGTGTGTGTGTGTGTGTGTTCCACATGCTCTCTTACCCTTAAGAAAGAGTCCAACGCTCCGTTCTCCATAAACTCTGTGACGATCATGACTGGTCGGCTCTTGGTGACCACGCCCTCCAACCGGATGATGTTCGGGTGGTCAAACTGTCCCATGATGCTCGCTTCGCTCAGGAAGTCCCGCCTTTGCCTGTCGGTGTAGCCCACCTTGAGTGTCTTGATAGCCACAATAATCTCCCGTCGTCCAGGCAGCTTCAGACGCCCACGACACACCTCCCCAAACTCTCCTGTGAGAGCGAGGAATGGGAGACAGCGAAAGAGAGAGAGATATGGAGGGGGGAAGAGAGGAAGGATCGGAAGAGTGGAGGAGAGTGGAGGAGAGTGGGGGAGAGAGGGGGAGAGGGACAGTTTACTGGTTAGAAACAAGGAGCCAGGGAAGGGAAGCGGGAGACAGGGGGGGGGGCTCGGTGGCTAGGAGCAGTGGAGAAAAGGGGGAAAGCGACAGGGGGGGGGGGGGGGGGTGGCTGAGGGAAAACCAAAAGCTTAGTGGACGTGGGTAGTTTGGGGTAGGCGGTAAAGCTTGATAAGAGAGTGAGGGAGGTGGGAGGGTAGAGGTATACGTTTGGGTAGAGGGGAGGTGGGAGGGTAGAGGTAGGAGGGTAGAGGTAGAAGTAGGAGGGTAGAGGTAGAGGTAGGAGGGTAGAGGTAGAGGTAGGAGGGTAGAGCTATAGGTGGGAGGGGAGTGGTAGAGGTTGAAGGGTAGAGGTATATGTAAGAGGGTAGAGGTATAGGTGGGAGGGGAGTGGTAGAGGTGGGAGGGTAGAGGTAGAGGTGGAAGGGTAGAGGTAGAGGTAGGAGGGTAGAGGTATAGGTAGGAGGGTAGAGCTATAGGTGGGAGGGGAGCGGTAGAGGTGGGAGGGTAGAGGTAGAGGTGGAAGGGTAGAGGTTGGAATAGAGGTATAGATGGGAGGGTAGAGGTAGAGGTAGGAGGGGAGCGGTAGAGGTGGAAGGGTAGAAGTAGAGGTTGGAATAGAGGTATAGGTTGGAATAGAGGTAGAGGTAAAGGTGGGAGGGCAGAGGCAGAGGTGGGAGGGTAGAGGCACAGGTGGGAGGGTAGAGGTATAGGTGGGAGGGCAGAGGCAGAGGTGGGAGGGTAGAGGCACAGGTGGGAGGGTAGAGGTATAGGTGGGGGTAGAGGTATAGGTGGGAGGGTAGAGGTATAGGTATAGGTGGGGGTAGAGGTAGAGGTGGGAGGGTAGAGGTAGAGGTGGGAGGGTAGAGGTATAGGTGGGAGGGTAGAGGTATAGGTGGGAGGGTAGAGGTAAAGGTATAGGTGGGGGTAGAGGTAAAGGTATAGGTGGGGGTAGAGGTAAAGGTGGGAGGGTAGAGGTAAAGGTGGGAGGGTAGAGGTATAGGTGGGGGTAGAGGTAAAGGTATAGGTGGGGGTAGAGGTAAAGGTATAGGTGGGGGTAGAGGTAAAGGTGGGAGGGTAGAGGTATAGGTGGGAGGGTAGAGGTAAAGGTGGGAGGGTAGAGGTAAAGGTATAGGTGGGGGTAGAAGTAAAGGTATAGGTGGGGGTAGAGGTAAAGGTGGGAGGGTAGAGACAGAGGTGGGAGGGTAGAGGTATAGGTGGGAGGGTAGAGGTATAGGTGGGGGTAGAGGTAAAGGTATAGGTGGGGGTAGAGGTAAAGTTATAGGTGGGGGTAGAGGTAAAGGTGGGAGGGTAGAGACAGAGGTGGGAGGGTAGAGGTATAGGTGGGAGGGTAGAGGTATAGGTGGGGGTAGAGGTAAAGGTGAGAGGGTAGAGGTAAAGGTATAGGTTGGGGTAGAGGTAAAGGTGAGAGGGTAGAGGTAAAGGTGGGAGGGTAGAGGTATAGGTGGGGGTAGAGGTAAAGGTATAGGTGGGGGTAGAGGTAAAGGTATAGGTGGGGGTAGAGGTAAAGGTATAGGTGGGGGTAGAGGTAAAGGTATAGGTGGGGGTAGAGGTAAAGGTATAGGTGGGGGTAGAGGTAAAGGTATAGGTGGGGGTAGAGGTAAAGGTATAGGTGGGGGTAGAGGTAAAGGTATAGGTGGGGGTAGAGGTAAAGGTATAGGTGGGGGTAGAGGTAAAGGTATAGGTGGGGGTAGAGGTAAAGGTGGGAAGGTAGAGACAGAGGTGGGAGGGTAGAGGTATAGGTGGGAGGGTAGAGGTATAGGTGGGGGTAGAGGTAAAGGTGAGAGGGTAGAGACAGAGGTGGGAGGGTAGAGGTATAGGTGGGAGGGTAGAGGTATAGGTGGGGGTAGAGGTAAAGGTGAGAGGGTAGAGACAGAGGTGGGAGGGTAGAGGTATAGGTGGGAGGGTAGAGGTATAGGTGGGGGTAGAGGTAAAGGTGAGAGGGTAGAGGTATAGGTATAGGTTGGGGTAGAGGTAAAGGTGAGAGGGTAGAGGTATAGGTATAGGTTGGGGTAGAGGTAAAGGTGGGAGGGTAGAGGTATAGGTGGGGGTAGAGGTAAAGGTGGGAGGGTAGAGGTATAGGTGGGGGTAGAGGTAAAGGTGGGAGGGTAGAGGTATAGGTGGGGGTAGAGGTAAAGGCGGGAGGGTAGAGGTATAGGTGGGAGGATAGAGGTATAGGTGGGGGTAGAGGTAAAGGTATAGGTGGGGGCAGAGGTAAAGGTGGGAGGGTAGAGGTATAGGTGGGGGTAGAGGTAAAGGTATAGGTGGGGGCAGAGGTAAAGGTGGGAGGGTAGAGGTATAGGTGGGGGTAGAGGTATAGGTGGGGGTAGAGGTAAAGGTGGGAGGGTAGAGACAGAGGTGGGAGGGTAGAGGTATAGGTGGGTGGGTAGAGGTATAGGTGGGGGTAGAGGTAAAGGTGAGAGGGTAGAGGTAAAGGTGAGAGGGTAGAGGTATAGGTGGGGGTAGAGGTAAAGGTATAGGTGGGGGCAGAGGTAAAGGTGGGAGGGTAGAGTTATAGGTGGGGGTAGAGGTAAAGGTGGGAGGGTAGAGGTATAGGTGGGGGTAGAGGTAAAGGTATAGGTGGGGGTAGAGGTAAAGGTATAGGTGGGGGTAGAGGTAAAGGTGAGAGGGTAGAGGTATAGGTGGGAGGGTAGAGGTAAAGGTGAGAGGGTAGAGGTAAAGGTATAGGTGGGGGTAGAGGTAAAGGTGGGAGGGTAGAGGTATAGGTGGGGGTAGAGGTAAAGGTATAGGTGGGGGTAGAGGTAAAGGTATAGGTGGGGGTAGAGGTAAAGGTGAGAGGGTAGAGGTAAAGGTATAGGTGGGGGTAGAGGTAAAGGTGGGAAGGTAGAGACAGAGGTGGGAGGGTAGAGACAGAGGTGGGAGGGTAGAGACAGAGATGGGAGGGTAGAGACTTAGGTGGGAGGGTAGAGACTTAGGTGGGAGGGTAGAGACTTAGGTGGGAGGGTAGAGACAGAGATGGGAGGGTAGAGACAGAGGTGGGAGGGTAGAGACATAGATGGGAGGGTAGAGACTTAGGTGGGAGGGTAGAGACAGAGGTGGGAGGGTAGAGACTTAGGTGGGAGGGTAGAGACAGAGGTGGGAGGGTAGAGACTTAGGTGGGAGGGTAGAGACAGAGGTGGGAGGGTAGAGACAGAGGTGGGAGGGTAGAGACTTAGGTGGGAGGGTAGAGACTTAGGTGGGAGGGTAGAGACAGGGGTGGGAGGGTAGAGACTTAGGTGGGAGGGTAGAGGTGAGAGGGTAGAGGTGGGAGGGTAGAGGGTAGAGGTATAGAGGTAGAGGTGGGAGGGTAGAGGTGGGAGGGTAGAGGGTAGAGGTGTAGAGGTAGAGGTGGGAGGGTAGAGGTGGGAGGGTAGAGGTGGGAGGGTAGAGGGTAGAGGTGTAGAGGTAGAGGTGGGAGGGTAGAGGTGGGAGGGTAGAGGTGGGAGGGTAGAGGTGGGAGGGTAGAGGTATAGGTGGGGGTGGGGGGGTAGCGGGGTAGATTAGGCTTCTGAGAGATAGGGGGCGGGGTCAGAAGAAGAGACAGGAGGAGAGAGAAGCTTGGCGGTTGTGGAGGCTTTGCGTCTCGGGCCTAATACGCCAACCAGGTGCGAGAGCAAGAGAAACAAGGGAAGGGAGGGAGGGAGGTGGTGGATGGAGGAGGGAAGGAGATAGGGAGGGAGGATCGGTGGGAGGGAGGGTAAAGGGGAGGGGAGACAGGGGTTGGGGTTCGTCACTTAAGGCGAAGGCTGGGAAGCGACGGGTTCAAGAAGCAGCGGTAGGTGTTAAGCCCTCGTAGTGGTGGTAGTAGTAGTAGTAGTAGTAGTAGTAGTAGTAGTAGAGTGGAGGGGGCTCAGCTGCAGGTGACGCAAACCTCAAATCCAACTTCCCATCATCACAAGTCTTCATTCGGCTTAGATACAAGGCTGAGAATTCAACTCTGAGCCGGGAACAATCCTACAGCTTTTTTGCAAAAATATTACTAATATTTCAAGATATCAAATAATTTATGATTTCAAGATTACTAACTAGTGCATCAAAAAGGGTGGAGGGAAGGAGCAAGGGTAATCTAAAGGGAAACAAGATGGACGACCACATATATAAACCACCAGGTAATGAGGTCGAGGGTCAAAGGGTCTTTTGAGTGGCCCCGTTTAACATTGACCCTTGAGAAACTTGGGGGGAGGGGTTCCCGAGATGACCAATCCTGACCCTGGAAGGCTGCTGTTCTAGCTGCTTGACCAGCCCAATCAACTCTCCTAGATGATGATTAAGTCAGTTACATTCAAGTAGAAGAGCTAACCAATGGAAGTGATTGAATTAATGACACTTGAAGGATCAAAATAACTTTCTACTACAGAGCACCTCTCCAGGATCAGGAATGGGCAGTTCTTAAAAGGTTAAAGGTTAAATAAAATAAAAAATAAAAGGTTAAAAAGGACAAAAAGTGTGGAAAGTAGCTAGCAATCATACAGGCACATAGGTGCCAACCTGGGGGGCCACGGTTGTGAGTGAAGCGAATTAGAGGTGTGTGTGGGGGGGGACATTTTTTGCAAGGGCGTAAGTGCAGATTTTAGATTAGGGGGGGCTGAGGCTAGTGCTGGGGGGGTGCGAGGCGAGGCAGGGGTTGGGATGATGAATTGAGTGAAAGTACCGCTTGGCGTGAAGTCCTCTAACGGTATGGCCTGGAGGTGACTAGCAGTCTTCCCCCTGTAGCTCAGGAGCTTTGGTTGGTTACCTGCGCCGATGACCTCCTCGATCTTCACGCAGGAGATGTCGATCTCCTTCGCGAACTCTCGGACGGCCTCGTTGGGGTCCTCGTAGGTGAAGGGGTCGATATAGACCTTCATTCCCGGCGTGACTATAGGGGATTCAATAGCGGAAATAATCACATGAATCACGGCCGTCAAGCAGTAGTTACCATTGAAAACAATATGTACTGTGCATTCGGAAAGTGTTCAGACACCTTGACTTTTTTCACATTTTGTTACATTACAGTCTTATTCTAAAGTGTATTTAAAAAAAAAAAGTTTTGCCTCATCAAAAAACAGGAATATCACATTTACAAAAGTATTATTTTACTCAGTAGTACTCTGTTGAAGCACTTTTGGCAGCGATTATAGCCTCGAGTCTTCTTGGGTATGACGCTACAAGCTTGGACTCTCTAGAGAGGTTCGATCTAATTCATGTCCGGGATCATCTTTCCCTCATTCCTGTCCCCGAGCTCAATTTCGAGTCTCATAGCAAATGTAAATAAAGTATTTCTGTTTTTGAAATATATATACATATTTTTTTTTTTTACCTGTTTTCACTTTGTCATTATGCGGTATTGTGTGTAAATTGATGAGTAAAATGTTTTATTTAATCAATTTTAGAATAAGGCTGTAACAAAATGTGGGAAAAAGTCAAGGGGTCTGAATACTTTCCGAATGCACTGTATGGATTGGATTAACACAAGATGGAACAGTCGAGGCACACTTTCAATGAGCTCCACAGCCACTACCAATCCTATAATTCTGTGTAATCTGTGCCTGTCATTGTAAATGGGATGCTTGTGACATAACCGGCTGTTGACACGCAGTGATTGAATATATACTGTTTAATGTCGGGACAAAGTCAAGCTCAGAGAGTGTCTGTTAGAATGTGGATCTTGGGATAGCTTATAATGTAGGACAGGATAGGCAGTAGAGACTTACTGTACTGCTGCAGTTTCTCTGTGTACTCTGACTCAGAGCCATTCCTCTGCTTCCTGTGGGGCAAACCAGAGTAAAAACACAAAGTCAGTCATTGGTTGCATACAGCAATACTTCATGGAACAGAAGAGTGTGGAAAGGATGTCAGTATAGCTGAGTCAGGTAATATAGATTTCAGTTTTAGCTGAGTCAGGTAATATAGATTTCAGTTTTAGCTGAGTCAGTTAATATAGATTTCAGTATAGCTGAGTCAGTTAATATAGATTTCAGTATAGCTGAGTCAGTTAATATAGATTTCAGTATAGCTGAGTCAGTTGATATAGATTTCAGTATAGCTGAGTCAGTTAATATAGATTTCAGTATAGCTGAGTCAGGTAATATAGATTTCAGTATAGCTGAGTCAGTTAACATAGATTTCAGTATAGCTGAGTCAGTTAATATAGATTTCAGTATAGCTGAGTCAGGTAATATAGATTTCAGTATAGCTGAGTCAGTTGATATAGATTTCAGTATAGCTGAGTCAGTTAATATAGATTTCAGTATAGCTGAGTCAGTTAACATAGATTTCAGTATAGCTGAGTCAGTTAATATAGATTTCAGTATAGCTGAGTCAGTTAATATAGATTTCAGTATAGCTGAGTCAGTTGATATAGATTTCAGTATAGCTGAGTCAGTTGATATAGATTTCAGTATAGCTGAGTCAGTTAATATAGATTTCAGTATAGCTGAGTCAGGTAATACAGATTTCAGTATAGCTGAGTCAGTTAACATAGATTTCATAAGTTGAATGCACCAATTTGTAAGTCGCTCTGGATAAGAGCGTCTGCTAAATGACTTAAATGTAAATGTAAATTTCAGTATAGCTGAGTCAGTTAATATAGATTTCAGTATAGCTGAGTCAGTTGATATAGATTTCAGTATAGCTGAGTCAGTTTATATAGATTTCAGTATAGCTGAGTCTGTAGAAATAGAGAATTACACTGTATTTCTCACTAGGATAAAGCTCACTTAGCTTTATATTTGAGGCTAAGAAATACAGAATTTTGAGTAAAACTACAGAAGAAGACGATATATCGAGTAGAAAACGTAGGACTCTGTTTTCTATGTATGAAATGAAAGCTGAGGGAAAACATAATGGACCAACACGAGAAGTAAAGGACAAAGTCTCTCCCAATGGCAGCCTCAGCTGTTTCACTCAACACTTAACACATCCTCCTACACACTGGTCCAGACAACCCCCCCCCCCCCCCCCTCTTTTCCTTTACTCATCCTCTGCTTTTTCTTCTTTCTTCAGTATCAATCCATTAATGGGGGGAGGGAGGGGAACGTTGAAAATCCATGTTAATGTAGTTCCTTTGTTGTCTAACCAGTAACCGGGGCAATAATACCCAACGGTGATTTGCATCTCATTTCCAATTCAAATGTGGTTCCGGAATATGCCGAGGAGGCTCTGAGTTTTGATTTTCTTCCCCCCTTTTATTTTTTTTTCCTTCTCTCGTGGCAGAAGCTAGCAAGCTAAACTAAGACAGAGAGAGAGACGCTAGCGAGCTAAATTAAGACAGAGAGAGAGACAATAGCGAGCTAAGCTAAGACACAGACACACTAATGACCTAAGCTAAGACACAGACAGACACTAGCGAGCTATGCTAAGACACAGAGACAGACACTAGCGAGCTAAGCTAAGACACATAGAGAGCCACTAGCGTGCTAAGCTAAGACACATACAGAGACACTAGCGTGCTAAGCTAAGACACAGAGACAGACACTAGCGAGCTAAGCTAAGACACAGAGACACTAGCGTGCTAAGCTAAGACACAGAGACAGACACTAGCGAGCTAAACTAAGACACAGAGACAGACACTAGCGTGCTAAGCTAAGATACAGAGACACTAGCGTGCTAAGCTAAGACACAGAGACAGACACTAGCGAGCTAAGCTAAGACACAGAGAGAGAGGAGGAGAGGGATGAGGGAGGAGAGTAGGAAGGAGTTTGTTCAGCGTGACGAGGGCCCTGGTCTTCAGACCGGGTGGCTCACACCGAACCGTTCCACCACCGCCGCAGAGAGGTGGGTGAGTACCAGCCACCAAAATGGAAGGGTGTCAAACTCGCACACTTCACCAACATGCAGACTCCCAGTAAAAGATGAGTAGTGCTACGTAGACCGCAGTGAGGCCGAGCTATGCTTTTACAGGATCTGAGTGGATGTTGAAGTTCCTACGAGTGAATAGGAGTCAAAAGGATTCAGTGGGGTCAGCCGGCGTCCGAGCGCGGTGACACGACCATGTAGGCAGGCCAATCTTTTCCTAGCAGCTGCAGCTCATGCTGTGTCCATTGGGCAGGGTTAGCCTAGCGAGGTTTTGGGAGGCAAATCTGTTTGGGACTTTTCACTAGATAGAGCTAATCTCCTACTCACAAACCTCATAGGTGGCACGCCAGTCCTGAGTGTCCCTGTGTGTCTTCTGTGGGTTTCAGGATGTAAACACATTCAAAAGTTGACATTTCCATTTTGTTTTTGTGGGGGATTTTTCAATCTGTAAATCAAATACACCAGGAATTGCGAGAAATATGCACTTTTCTCAATTAAAAGTATGCTAGTGTTGATACACAAACTGAAGAAATGCCCACATTGTGTAATATTGCATGAGCTTGGTGAAATGCTGTGGATCATTTTTATCAAAAGAGGTAAATCCTAGAAAGGAAAATGAAAGTCAGATGTAGATACTTTTTCCATGTTGTCTCAACGACAAAGTGTTCACTGGGTATTATCGACTTATTCTCACCTCAGGCAGACGATGGCGATGACAACGACAGCTATGATGAAGACTAGACCGCCAGTGGCCAAACCCACGATGAGTGGCAGCTGCTCCTGAAGAGACTTCTCTGGGTCACCTAGGGGTCAAGAGGTTAGAGGTCAGGTTAACACGAGAGTGTTACCCACAGAATCTACCCTTACCCCTAAAAACCATTCCTACCCTTACTCCTAGAAACCATTCCTACCCTACTCCTAGAAACCATTCCTACCTCTACTCCTAGAAACCATTCCTACCTCTACTCCTAGAAACCATTCCTACCCTTACTCCTAGAAACCATTCCTACCCTTACTCCTAGAAACCATTCCTACCTCTACTCCTAGAAACCATTCCTACCCTTACTCCTAGAAACCATTCCTACCCTTACTCCTAGAAACCATTCCTACCCTTACTCCTAGAAACCATTCCTACCCTTACTCCTAGAAACCATTCCTACCTCTACTCCTAGAAACCATTCCTACCATTACTCCTAGAAACCATTCCTACCTCTACTCCTAGAAACAATTCCTACCCTTACTCCTAGAAACCATTCCTACCCTTACTCCTAGAAACCATTCATACCCTTACTCCTAGAAACCATTCCTACCCTTACTCCTAGAAACCAGTCCTACCCTCACCCCTTCTACCCTTACTCCTAGAAACCATTCCTACCCTTACTCCTAGAAACCATTCCTACCCTTACTCCTAGAAACCATTCCTACCCTTACTCCTAGAAACCATTCCTACCATTACTCCTAGAAACCATTCCTACATCTACTCCTAGACACCATTCCTACCTCTACTCCTAGAAACCATTCCTACCTCTACTCCTAGAAACCATTCCTACCCTTACTCCTAGAAACCATTCCTACCCTTACTCCTAGAAACCATTCCTACCCTTACTCCTAGAAACCATTCCTACCTCTACTCCTAGAAACCATTCCTACCATTACTCCTAGAAACCATTCCTACCTCTACTCCTAGAAACCATTCCTACCATTACTCCTAGAAACCATTCCTACCCTTACTCCTAGAAACCATTCCTACCTCTACTCCTAGAAACCATTCCTACCATTACTCCTAGAAACCATTCCTACCTCTACTCCTAGAAACCATTCCTACCTCTACTCCTAGAAACCATTCCTACCATTACTCCTAGAAACCATTCCTACCCTTACTCCTAGAAACCATTCCTACCTCTACTCCTAGAAACCATTCCTACCATTACTCCTAGAAACCATTCCTACCTCTACTCCTAGAAACCATTCCTACCCTTACTCCTAGAAACCATTCCTACCCTTACTCCTAGAAATCATTCCTACCCTTACTCCTAGAAACCATTCCTACCTCTACTCCCAGAAATGACATGTTTATCTAATGACAGGCATGCCTTTGTGTTCATCAGCCAGAGCCCGGGTTCAAGTCTGGGCTCTGGCTGGGCCACTCAAGGACATTCAAAGACTTTTTCCGAAGCCACTCCTGCATTGGCTGTGTGCTTAGGGTCGTTGTCCTGTTGGAAGGTGAACTTTCCCCCCAGTCTGAGGTCCTGAGCACTCTGGAACATGTTTTCATCAAGGATCTCTCTGTACTTTGCCCCGTTCATCTTTCCATCGATCCTGACTGGTCTCCCAGTCTCTGCCACTGAAAAACATCCCCACAGCATGATGCTGCGACCACCATGCTTCACCGTAGGGATGGTACCATGTTTCATCCAGCCATTATGCTTGGTAGTCAAGCCAAATAGTTCATTATTGGTGTCATCAGACCAGAGAATCTTGTTTCTCATGGTTAGAGAGTCCTTTAGGTGCCTTTTGGCAAACTCCAAGCAGGCTGTCATGTGCCTTTTACTGAGGAGTGACTTCCGTCGGCCACTCTATCATTAAGGCGTGATTGGTGGAGTGCTGCAGAGGTGGTGGTCCTTCTGGAAGGTTCTCCCATCTCCACATAGGAACTCTGGAGCTTGGCAGAGTGACCATCATGTTGTTTGTCACCTCCCTGATCAAGGCCCTTCTCCCCCGATTGCTCAGTTTGGCCGGGCGGACAGCTCTAGGAAGAGTCTTGGTGGTTCCAAACTTCTTTCATTTAAGAATGATGGAGACCACAGTGTTCTTGGGGATCGTCGACGCTACAAACATTTTTTGGTACCCTTCCCCAGATCTTTGCCTCAACACAATCCTGTCTCGGATCTCTACAGAAAATTCCTTTGAACCCATTGCTTGTTTTATTGCTCTGACATGCACTGTCAACTGTGAGACCTTCTATAGACAGGTGTGTGCCTTTCCAATTTTTTTAAATATATTTTTAAATTTCATCTTTATTTAACCAGGTCGGCTAGTTGAGAACAAGTTCTCATTTGCAACTGCGACCTGGCCAAGATAAAGTATAGCAATTCGACACATACAACAACACAGAGTTACACATGGAATAAACAAAACATAGTCAATAATACAGTAGAACAAAAGAAAACAAAAAGTCTATATACAGTGAGTGCAAATGAGGTAAGATAAGGGAGTTAAGGCAATAAATAGGCCATGATGGCGAAGTAATTACAATATAGCAATTAAACACTGGAATGGTAGAGTTGCAGAAGATGAATGTGCAAGTAGAGATACTGGGGTGCAAAGGAGCAAGATAAATAAATAAATACTGTATGTGGATGAGGTAGGTTGATGGGCTGTTTACAGATGGGCTATGTACAGATGCAGTGATCTGTGAGCTGCTCTCTCAGCTGGTGCTTAAAGCTAGCGAGGGAGATATGAGTCTCCAGCTTCAGAGATTTTTGCAGTTCGTTCCAGTCATTGGCAGCAGAGAACTGGAAGGAAAGACGACCAAAAGTGGAATTGGCTTTGGGGGTGACCAGTGAGATATACCTGCTGGAGCGCGTGCTACGAGTGGGTGCTGCTATGGTGACCAGTGAGCTGAGATAAGGCGGGGCTTTACCTAGCAGAGACTTGAAGATAACCTGTAGCCAGTGGGTTTGGTGACGAGTATGAAGCGAGGGCCAGCCAACGAGAGCGTACAGGACGCAATGGTGGGTAGTGTATGGGGCTTTGGTGACAAAACGGATGGCACTGTGATAGACTGCATCCAGTTTGTTGAGTAGAGTGTTGGAGGCTATTTTATAGATGACATCACCAAAGTCGAGGATCGGTAGGATGGTCAGTTTTACAAGGGTATGTTTGGCAGCATGAGTGAAGGATGCTTTGTTGCGATATAGGAAGCCAATTCTAGATTTAATTTTGGATTGGAGATGCTTAATGTGAGTCTGGAAGGAGAGTTTACAGTCTAACCAGACACCTAGGTATTTGTAGTTGTCCACGTATTCTAAGTCAGAGCCGTCCAGAGTAGTGATGCTGGACGGGCGAGCAAGTGCGGGCAGTGATCGGTTGAATAGCATGCATTTAGTTTTACTTGCGTTTAAGAGCAGTTGGAGGCCACGGAAGGAGAGTTGTATGGCATTGAAGCCCGTCTGGAGGTTAGTTAACACATTGTCCAAAGAGGGGCCAGAAGTATACCGAATGGTGTTGTCTGCGTAGAGGTGTACCAGAGAGTCACCAGCAGCAAGAGCAACATCATTGATGTATACAGAGAAGAGAGTCGGCCCGAGGGTTGAACCGTGTGGCACCATTACGGCTGCACAGTAATGTCTCTTATCGATGGCAGTTATGATGTCGTTTAGGACCTGGAGCGTGGCTGAGATGCACCCATGACCAGCTCTGAAACCAGATTGCATAGCGGAGAAGGTACGGTTGGATTCGAAATGGTCGGTAATCTGTTTGTTAACTTGGCTTTCGAAAACCTTAGAAAGACAGAGTAGGATAGATATAGGTCTGTAGCAGTTTGGGTCTAGAGTGTCACCCCCTTTGAAGAGGGGGATGACCGCGGCAGCTTTCCAATCTTTGGGAATCTCAGACGACACGAAAGAGAGGTTGAACAGGCTAGTAATAGGGGTTTCAACAATTTCGGCAGATCATTTTAGAAAGAGAGGGTCCAGATTGTCTAGCCCGGCTGATTTGTAGGGGTCCAGATTTTGCAGCTCTTTCAAAACATCAGCTATCTGGATTTGGGTAAAGGAGAAATGGTGGGGGCTTTGGCGGGTTGCTGTGGAGGGTGCAGGACAATTTACCGGGGTAGGGGTAGCCAGGTGGAAAGCATGGCCAGCCGTAGAGAAATGCTTATTGAAATTCTCAATTATAGTGGATTTATCGGTGGTGAGAGTGTTTCCTAGCCACAGAGCAGTGGGCAGCTGGGAGGAGGTACTCTTATTCTCTATGGACTTTGCAGTGTCCCAGAACTTTTTTGAGTTAGTACTACAGGATGCAAATTTCTGTTTGAAAAAGCTAGCCTTAGCTTTCCTAACTGCCTGTGTATATTTGTTCTTAACTTCCCTGAAAAGTTGCATATCACGGGGGCTATTCGATGCTAATGCAGAACGCTACAGGATGTTTTTGTGCTGGTCAAGGGCAGACAGGTCTGGAGTGAACCAAGGACTATATCTATTCCTAGTTCTAAATTGTTTGAATGGGGCATGCTTATTTAAGATGGTGAGGAAGGCACTTTTAAAGAATAGCCAGGCATCATCTACTGACGGGATGAGGTCAATGTCATTCCAGGATACCAGGGCCAGGTCGATTAGAAAGGCCTACTCGCAGAAGTGTTTTAGGGAGTGTTTGACAGTGATGAGGGGTGGTCGTTTGGTCTCAGACCCATTACGGATGCAGGCAATGAGGCAGTGATCGTTGAGATCTTGATTAAAAACAGCAGAGGTGTATTTGGAGTTAGGATGACATCTATGAGGGTGCCCTTGTTTACGGATTTGGAGTTGTACCTGGTAGGTTCATTGATAATTTGTGTGAGATTGAGGGCATCAAGCTTGGATTGTAGGATGGCCGGGGTGTTAAGCATGTCCCAGTTTAGTTCACCTAGTAACATGAGCTCAGAAGATAGATGGGGGGCAATCAATATTCATATGGTATCGAGGGCACAGCTGGGGGCAGAAGGTGGTCTATAGCAAGCGGCAACAGTGAGAGACTTGTTTCTGGAAAGGTGAATTTTTAGAAGTAGAAGCTCGAATTGTTTGGGTACAGACTTGGACAGTAATGCAGAACTCTGCAGGCAATCTTTGCAGTAGATTGCAACACCGCCCCCTTTGGCAGTTCTATCTTGGCGGAAAATGTTGTAGTTAGCGATGGAAATTTCAGGGTTTTTGGTGGTCTTCCTAAGCCAGGATTCAGACACGGCTAAGACATCCGGGTTGGCGGAGTGTGCTAAAGCAGCGAGTAAAACAAACTTAGGGAGTAGGCTTCTAATGTTAACATGCATGAAACCAAAGCTTTTACGGTTACAGAAGTCAACAAATGAGAGCACGTGGGGAGTGGAGCTAGGCACTGCAGGACCTGGATTAACCTCTCTATCACCAGAGGAACAGAGGAGAAGTAGGATAAGGGTACGGCTAAATGCTATACGAACTGGCCGTCTAGCACGTTCGGAACAGAGAGTAAAAGGAGCAGGTTTCTGGGCACGATAGCATAGATTCAAGGCATAGTGTACAGACAGAGGTAAGGTAGGACGTGAGTACGTTGGAGGTAAACCTAGGCATTGAGGAATGATGAGAGAATATACACTGCTCAAAAAAATAAAGGGAACACTTAAACAACACAATGTAACTCCAAGTCAATCACACTTCTGTGAAATCAAACTGTCCACTTAGGAAGCAACACGGATTGACAGTAAATTTCACATGCTGTTGTGCAAATGGAATAGACAAAAGGTGGAAATTATAGGCAATTCGTAAGACACCCCCAAAAAAGGAATGGTTCTGCAGGTGGTGACCACAGACCACTTCTCAATTCCTATGCTTCCTGGCTGATGTTTTGGTCACTTTGAATGCTGGCGGTGCTTTCACTCTAGTGGTAGCATGAGACGGAGTCTACAACCCACACAAGTGGCCCAGGTAGTGCAGTTCATCCAGGATGGCACATCAATGCGAGCTGTGGCAAAAAGGTTTGCTGTGTCTGTCAGCGTAGTGTCCAGAGCATGGAGGCCCTACCAGGAGACAAGCCAGTACATCAGGAGACGTGGAGGAGGCCGTAGGAGGGCAACAACCCAGCAGCAGGACCGCTACCTCCGCCTTTGTGCAAGGAGGTGCACTGCCAGAGCCCTGCAAAATGACCTCCAGCAGGCCACAAATGTGCATGTGTCTGCTCAAACGGTCAGGAACAGACTCCATGAGGGTGGTATGAGGGCCCGACGTCCACAGGTGGGGGTTGTGCTTACAGCCCAACACCGTGCAGGACGTTTGGAATTTGCCAGAAAACACCAAGATTGGCAAATTCGCTACTGGCGCCCTGTGCTCTTCACAGATGAAGCAAGTTCACACTGAGCACATGAGCACATGTGACAGGCGTGACAGAGTCTGTAGACGCCGTGGAGAACGTTCTGCTGCCTGCAACATCCTCCAGCATGACCGGTTTGGCGGTGGGTCAGTCATGGTGTGGGGTGGCATTTCTTTGTGGGGCCGCACAGCCCTCCATGCGCTCGCCAGAGGTAGCCTGACTCCCATTAGGTACCGAGATGAGATCCTCAGACCACTTGTGAGACCATATGCTGACACATGCACATTTGTGGCCTGCTGGGGGTCATTTTGCAGGGCTCTGGCAGTGCACCTCCTTGCACAAAGGCGGAGGTTGCGGTCCTGCTGCTGGGTTGTTGCCCTCCTACGGCCTCCTCCACATCTCCTGATGTACTGGCCTGTCTCCTGGTAGGGCCTCCATGCTCTGGACACTACGCTGACAGACACAGCAAACCTTTTTGCCACAGCTCGCATTGATGTGCCATCCTGGATGAACTGCACTACCTGAGCCACTTGTGTGGGTTGTAGACTCCGTCTCATGCTACCACTAGAGTGAAAGCACCGCCAGCATTCAAAGTGACCAAAACATCAGCCAGGAAGCATAGAAACTGAGAAGTGGTCTGTGGTCACCACCTGCAGAATCACTCCTTTATTGGGGGTGTCTTGCTAATTGCCTATAATTTCCACCTTTTGTCTATTCCATTTGCACAACAGCATGTGAAATTTATTGTCAATCAGTGTTGCTTCCTAAGTGGACCGTTTGATTTCACAGAAGTGTGATTGACTTGGAGTTACATTGTGTTGTTTAAGTGTTCCCTTTATTTTTTTGAGCAGTGTATATATACTGTATATATATATATTTTTTTATACACTTGCAAACATTCTAAAAACGTGTTTTTGCATTGTCACTTTGGGGTACTGTGTGTAGATTGATGAGGGGAAAAGTGAATTTAATCAATTTTAGAAAAAGCTGTAACGTAACAAAATGGAGAAAAAGTCAAGGGGTCTGAATATAATCTGAATGCATTGTATCCAATGCTGGTGACAAACCCCAATGTCCCCTCTGGGGATAAATAAAGTTAAGTCAAACATACTTTGCAGGTTGGTGCTGAAGTCGGCAGGGCTGCTGTAGCGACCGTACCCGGCCACCGTGCGGGCCCGGACCTGGACCACGTATGGCGTGCCGGCCTTCAGCCCCTCGATGCGGGCAGAACTCCTTTGAGCGGTCATGGTGTGGGCAATGGCTTCTCCCTGGTCCTGCAAAAACCAAACGCACACGGAACGGTTTAGAAATACATCAGAAAACAAACTACATCTCCTCGTTCATCATTATCATCCGTATTCATTGCCTTCCCCACAACCCACAGTGTGGCGCATGCCGCGTCCAACAAATCTTCCCGAACAGATGGAGAATGGCAGCACGAGGCATAAGAGAGCTTTAAATCATCGACTACAACAGGACAACAAACAGATAGAGATACGCTGAGAGACTTTGTTCTCTCCTCAGGTAGGCCAATCCACATGGACCCCCCACCCCCCTTGTGTAGGTTATGGTAGCAGTCTTAGACACTTCAACTTTATAAAAGGAGGTCGGGGGTGAACAAAAAGAAATGCTGAGGATATTGGGAGGGGAACGAAGGAAGGAAAGAAAGAAAGACAGAAAGACAGAGGAACACGATTAAGGCTTTTGCCGGAACGGTTGTTGTTTAGGTGAATGGGATAATATTATTTATGCAAAAATAAGACTTGTGAAATAGGATGTGGATATAAGAAGTGATGACTTACGTTGTTGCTTACCTTCTCATGATACTTAATTTCATAATCCAGAATGATTCCGTTGGGTTTTTCAGGGGGCAGCCAGGAAAGACTCATGGTGCTTGCTGTGGCCCCCATCAGGTGAACTGTAGGTACTGCAGATGGAGCTGTGAGAGCGGGGAACAGGGAAGACAAAATGTGTGTTAATTAACTGCTAGTATCCACCTCTTCTCCTCCTAGTATCCACCTCTTCTCCTCCTAGAATCCACTTCTTCTCCTCCTAGAATCCACCTCTTCTCCTCCTGGTATCGACCTCTTCTCCTCCTAGTATCCACCTCTTCTCCTCCTGGCATCCACCTCTTCTCCTTCTGGCATCCACTTCTTCTCCTCCTAGTATCCACCTCTTCTCCTCCTAGTATCCACCTCTTCTCCTCCTAGTATCCACCTCTTCTTCTCCTCGTATCCACCTCTTCTCCTTCTGGTATCCACCTCTTCTCCTTCTGGTATCCACCTCTCCTCCTTCTGGTATCCACCTCTTCTCCTCCGGGCATCCACCTCTTCTCCTCCGGGTATCCACCTCTTCTCCTTCTGGTATCCACCTCTTCTCCTCCGGGTATCCACCTCTTCTCCTCCGGGCATCCACCTCTTCTCCTTCTGGTATCCACCTCTTCTCCTCCTAGTATCCACCTCTTCTCCTCCTAGTATCCACCTCTTCTTCTCCTCGTATCCACCTCTTCTCCTTCTGGTATCCACCTCTCCTCCTCCTAGTATCCACCTCTTCTCCTCCTAGTATCCACCTCTTCTCCTCCTGATATCCACCTCTTCTCCTCCTGGTATCCACCTCTTCTCCTCCTAGTATCCCCCTCTTCTCCTCCTGGTATCCACCTCTTCTCCTCCGGGAATCCATCTCTTCTCCTCCTAGTATCCACCTCTTCCCCTCCTAGTATCCACCTCTTCTCCTCCTGGTATCCACCTCTTCTGCTCCTAGTATCCACTTCTTCTCCTCCTGGTATCCACCTCTTCTCCTCCTGGTATCCACCTCTTCTCCTCTTAGTATCCACCTCTTCTCCTCCGGGTATCCACCTCTTCTCCTCCTGGTATCCACCTCTTCTCCTCCTGGTATCCACCTCTTCTCCTCCTAGTATCCACCTCTTCTCCTCCTGGTATCCACCTCTTCTCCTCCTAGTATCCACCTCTTCTCCTCCTAGTATCCCCCTCTTCTCCTCCTGGTATCCACCTCTTCTCCTCCTAGTATCCACCTCTTCTCCTCCTAGTATCCACCTCTTCTCCTCCTAGTATCCGCCTCTTCTCCTCCTGGTATCCACCTCTTCTCCTCCTAGTATCCGCCTCTTCTCCTCCTGGTATCCACCTCTTCTCCTCCTAGTATCCACCTCTTCTCCTCCGGGTATCCACCTCTTCTCCTCCTGGTATCCACCTCTTCTCCTCCTAGTATCCACCCCTTCTCCTCCTAGTATCCGCCTCTTCTCCTCCTAGTATCCGCCTCTTCTCCTCCTGGTATCCACCTCTTCTCCTCCTAGTATCCACCTCTTCTCCTCCTAGTATCCACCTCTTCTCCTCCTGGTATCCACCTCTTCTCCTCCTAGTATCCACCTCTTCTCCTCCTAGTATCCGCCTCTTCTCCTCCTGGTATCCACCTCTTCTCCTCCTAGTATCCACCTCTTCTCCTCCTAGTATCCACCTCTTCTCCTTCTGGTATCCACCTCTTCTCCTTCTGGTATCCACCTCTTGTCCTCTGGGTATCCACCTCTTCTCCTCCTGGTATCCACCTCTTCTCCTCCGGGTATCCACCTCTTGTCCTCTGGGTATCCACCACCACTTCCTTCCATTCCTTCCTGTATCATTGCACCCCCCCCCCCCCACACACACACACTCTGTTTCTCCCTCTATCCCTCCAATACTTTTTGTTAAAAGGTTTCTAATCCCCTAGTTCGGTACTTTGATCCTTTCACGTGGAGCTCCTTTCTTCCTCTTGTCTTTGTCACCCCCACCACCACAGACCTCCCCCTCTCTCTCTCCGCTTCCCCTCTCTTCCCCCCCCCCTCTGTCACTCCCCCCTTCTCTCTATCTCTCCACCCTTCTCTCTCTCTCTCTCCTCCTCTTTCTTCAAAAGCCCAAAACCCCATCCCCACGTAGTAGCCTACCACCAGCCACCCATCAATTCCTGAAAAACTCCAACCTCTCCCCACAGACAATACTCCCTGGGCAGATTCCCCGGTCACTCTAGCCTGAGGATTAAGGGGCCTAGGGGCCTCCTCCTGGCAAAGACACTGGGGAGTAACTGGTAACCATGGTGGGCTGGGCCCCCCACACTAACCTGTAACCATGGTGGGCTGGGCACCAAACTAACCTGTAACCATGGTTGGCTGAGCCGCACACCAACCTGTAACCATGGTGGGCTGAGCCCCACACTAACCTGTAACCATGGTGGGCTGAGCCCCACACTAACCTGTAACCATGGTGGGCTGGGCCGCACACTAACCTGTAACCATGTTGGGCTGAGCCCTACACACTATAACTGTAACCATGGTGGGCTGGGCCCCACACACTAACCTGTAACCATGGTGGGCTGGGCCCCACACTAACCTGTAACCATGGTGGGCTGGGCCCCACACTAACCTGTAACTATGGTGGGCTGGGCCGCACACTAACCTGTAACTATGGTGGGCTGAGCCCCACACTAACCTGTAACCATGGTGGGCTGAGCCGCACACTAACCTGTAACTATGGTGGGCTGGGCCCCACACTAACCTGTAACCATGGTGGGCTGTGCCTCACACTAACCTGTAACTATGGTGGGCTGTGCCCCACACTAACCTGTAACCATGGTGGGCTGAGCCCCACACACTAACCTGTAACCATGGTGGGCTGGGCCCCACACTAACCTGTAACTATGGTGGGCTGGGCCGCACACTAACCTGTAACCATGGTGGGCTGGGCCCCACACTAACCTGTAACTATGGTGGGCTGGGCCCTCCACACTAACCTGTAACCATGGTGGGCTGGGCCGCACACTAACCTGTAACCATGGTGGGCTGAGCCCCCCCACACTAACCTGTAACCATGGTGGGCTGGGCACCACACTAACCTGTAACCATGGTGGGCTGAGCCGCTCACACTAACCTGTAACCATGGTGGGCTGAGCCCCCCCACACTAACCTGTAACCATGGTGGGCTGAGCCCCCCCCACACTAACCTGTAACCATGGTGGGCTGAGCCCCACACACTAACCTGTAACCATGATGGGCTGGGCACCACACTAACCTGTAACCATGGTGGGCTGGGCCCCACACTAACCTGTAACCATGGTGGGCTGAGCCCCACACTAACCTGTAACCATGGTGGGCTGAGCCCCACACACTAACCTGTAACCATGATGGGCTGGGCACCACACTAACCTGTAACCATGGTGGGCTGGGCCCCACACTAACCTGTAACCATGGTGGGCTGAGCCCCACACTAACCTGTAACCATGATGGGCTGGGCACTACACTAACCTGTAACCATGGTGGGCTGGGCCCCACACTAACCTGTAACCATGGTGGGCTGGGCCCCACACTAACCTGTAACCATAGTGGGCTGGGCCCCACACTAACCTGTAACCATGGTGGGCTGAGCCCCACACTAACCTGTAACCATGGTGGGCTGGGCCCTCCACACTAACCTGTAACCATGGTGGGCTGGGCCCTCCACACTAACCTGTAACCATGGTGGGCTGAGCCCCACACTAACCTGTAACCATGGTGGGCAGGGCCTCACACTAACCTGTAACCATGGTGGGCTGAGCCCCCCCACACTAACCTGTAACCATGGTGGGCTGAGCCCCCCCCACACTAACCTGTAACCATGGTGGGCTGAGCCGCTCACACTAACCTGTAACCATGATGGGCTGGGCCCCACACTAACCTGTAACCATGGTGGGCTGGGCCCCCCACACTAACCTGTAACCATGGTGGGCTGAGCCCCCCCACACTAACCTGTAACCATGGTGGGCTGAGCCCCCCCACACTAACCTGTAACCATGGTGGGCTGAGCCCTACACACTAACCTGTAACCATGATGTGCTGAGCCCCCCCACACTAACCTGTAACCATGGTGGGCTGAGCCCCACACACTAACCTGTAACCATGATGGGCTGAGCCCCACACTAACCTGTAACCATGGTGGGCTGAGCACTACACACTAACCTGTAACCAAGGTTGGGCTGAGCCCCCCCACACTAACCTGTAACCATGGTGGGCTGGGCCCCCCACACTAACCTGTAACCATGGTGGGCTGAGCCCCCCCACACTAACCTGTAACCATGGTGGGCTGAGCCCCCCCACACTAACCTGTAACCATGGTGGGCTGAGCCCCCCCACACTAACCTGTAACTATGGTGGGCTGGGCCCCCCACACTAACCTGTAACCATGGTGGGCTGAGCCCCACACTAACCTGTAATCATGGTGGGCTGGGCCCCACGCTAACCTGTAACCATGGTGGGCTGAGCCACACACTAACCTGTAACCATGATGGGCTGGGCCCTCCACACTAACCTGTAACCATGGTGGGCTGGGCCGCATACTAACCTGTAACCATGGTGGGCTGGGCCCCACAATAACCTGTAACCATGGTGGGCTGAGCCCCCCCACACTAACCTGTAACTATGGTGGGCTGGGCCACACACTAACCTGTAACTATGGTGGGCTGGGCCCTCCACACTAACCTGTAACCATGGTGGGCTGGGCCGCACACTAACCTGTAACCATGGTGGGCTGGGCCCCACACTAACCTGTAACCATGGTGGGCTGAGCCCCCCCACACTAACCTGTAACCATGGTGGGCTGGGCCCCACACTAACCTTTAACCATGGTGGGCTGAGCCCCACACACTAACCTGTAACCATGGTGGGCTGAGCCCCACACACTAACCTGTAACCATGGTGGGCTGAGCCCCACACTAACCTGTAACCATGGTGGGCTTAGCCCCACACTAACCTGTAACCATGGTGGGCTGGGCCGCACACTAACCTGTAACCATGGTGGGCTGGGCCCCATACACTAACCTGTAACCATGGTGGGCTGGGCCCCACACACTAACCTGTAACCATGGTGGGCTGGGCCCCACACTAACCTGTAACCATGGTGGGCTGAGCCCCCCCACACTAACCTGTAACCATGGTGGGCTGGGCCCCACACTAACCTGTAACCATGGTGGGCTGGGCCCCACACTAACCTGTAACCATGGTGGGCTGAGCCCCACACTAACCTGTAACCATGGTGGGCTGAGCCCCACACTAACCTGTAACCATGGTGGGCTGAGCCCCCCCACACTAACCTGTAACCATGTTGGGCTGAGCCCCACACACTAACCTGTAACCATGATGGGCTGAGCCGCACACTAACCTGTAACCATGGTGGGCTGTGCCCCACACTAACCTGTAACCATGGTGGGCTGAGCCCCCCCACACTAACCTGTAACCATGGTGGGCTGGGCCCCACACTAACCTGTAACCATGGTGGGCTGGGCCCCACACTAACCTGTAACCATGGTGGGCTGAGCCCCACACTAACCTGTAACCATGGTGGGCTGTGCCCCACACTAACCTGTAACCATGGTGGGCTGAGCCCCACACTAACCTGTAACCATGATGGGCTGGGCCCCACACTAACCTGTAACAATGGTGGGCTGAGCCCCACACTAACCTGTAACCATGATGGGCTGGGCCCCACACTAACCTGTAACCATGATGGGCTGGGCCCCACACTAACCTGTAACCATGGTGGGCTGAGCCCCCCCACACTAACCTGTAACCATGGTGGGCTGAGCCCCACACTAACCTGTAACCATGGTGGGCTGGGCCCCACACTAACCTGTAACCATGGTGGGCTGAGCCCCACACTAACCTGTAACCATGGTGGGCTGAGCCCCACACTAACCTGTAACCATGGTGGGCTGGGCCTCACACTAACCTGTAACCATGATGGGCTGAGCCCCACACTAACCTGTAACCATGGTGGGCTGGGCACCACACTAACCTGTAACCATGGTGGGCTGGGCCCCACACTAACCTGTAACTATGGTGGGCTGGGCCCCACACTAACCCGTAACCATGGTGGGCTGGGCCCTCCACACTAACCTGTAACCTCCCCCCCCCCCCCCCCCCCCCACACACTGGTAGATATCTGCCCCCCTCCTCCTCCCCCCTGACCTGCACTCCTCCGGGGGGGTGCACGGTGTTGGACAGGAGTCTCTGTCACCCCTGTGGCCCTCGATATCTGACCTTTGGGCAACAATGGGGGACTAGGGGGCCCGGGGATCCGCGCAGGACCCCCAGGCACAAACAGTGGGTCATCCCCGTTCCTTTCCTTAGGCCTTGAGGAGAAACAGAAGGGATAGGAGGAACAAGGAACACACGACTGTGGAGAAGGATAATTCGGTCTCTCTGAGCCTGTCTATAGAAAACACTTTACGTAAAGACCCATAGGCAAAAACCAGCCACCCATCAGACCCCAGCTATCGGCCTACACCAGGGCAAAGACTACACACAAACCCCAGCTACCCATCAGACCCCAGCTATCGGCCTACACCAGGGCAAAGACTACACACAAACCTCAGCTACCCATCAGACCCTAGTTATCGGCCTAAACTAGGGAAAATCCAACATATATCTCTGTCCCTAGCGCAACAGACACAGGCCAAACTCAAAACTGTATAAGAACGTCCACTTACAGAGCAAGGCAAACTCAATACACACTACCCATTCCACTTAACTCATCATCTATCCCCAAAAGAGGTTTGCCTAGCCTGCATCTTCTCAGATGCATAGAAAAAACTGTATGGGTCTCGGTGGTGCAGATCGCTATGGTGGCCTACCCAGCTAGCACAAAATATTCTGAGAACCATATGTTCAAAGAACGTTTAGAAACATTGTTCTTCTGTGGAATTTCAGTCCTGTGTTTGCTACAGGTTTCCTCGTGATTCTAATTAAAGTCATGTTCTCAAATTGTATCGAGAATTATTTAAGAACATACATTCCGTTTTCAGAATGTTAAGAAAACTTTCCCTAAAAACCACAAGAAAACTTTTCTAATATTCTGGGAATATCTAAGAATGTTATTTAAATACATATAGTTTCCATTATCAGCAACAACAAAACTCTCTTTCCTCTATCATGTTAAGTGTGTTCAGGTGTGTTGGCCACGCCCATTAATTGACCACACCTGATCTTAATGAGTGCTCGTTTCCTTTGAAATGGTGTCTGTTTGAATAGACTAAAATTAACAGCTTTTTATTCGTAAACATGGCATTGTAGCTCCATCCTGGTGGCTTAATGGAACATTTCCATGGACAGAAAATATAAGATTATAGGTTTGAATCTCACTGATGCCGTGTCACAATAAAAATATATGTTTGCATGATTAATGCCTAAGGAAATTAAATTCCATGTGTCCTGTCTGTGCTTGGAGTTCAAAAAGTTAACATAAAATAAGCTAGCAGTGTTGTTAAAAGTTTTACTGAAACATTCAGTGAAAGTTTTAAGTAAGTTATTAAAAAAAACTTCAAATAACCTCTAATTTTGTTCTCAGAACATCAATAAAACCTCCCAGGAAAAGTTTCAAGGAACCAAAGTAAAACGTTCTCAGAACCTCCCTGGAACCAGAGTAAATGTTCTCAGATCCTCCCTGGAACCAGATTAAAATGTTCTCAGAACCTCCCTGGAACCATAGTAAAACGTTCTCAGAACCTCCCTGCAACCTAAAAATAAACATTCCCAGAAGAGGTGAAATTTTCACTTCTGTTCTCAGAATGTTTAAAAAAAAACATGATGTTTCACGAGTCAGAAAATATTTTGCTTCGTTCCCCACAATCAATGTGAAACTAGTGGGAAACCAGTTAACAGTGGGTTGATCGCAACAAAATCCAAGGAACCAAAGGGGTTAGCTGGGTAGTTACTGAAGATGCCATGGGTTAACAGTGGGTTGATCCTAGTGGGCAGAACACTGCAGGTTGAATGCCAAGTAATACACGAAACACTGCCTCACTGTTGTTATTCGTGGCGGTGTGTGCCAGGTGCTGTGGAAATGTCCTTTGGTAAATGCTCATGTAATTGTTTTTCTTCTTATGCCTCACTTAAAATGCACACTGTACGTAACCCATACTTACAGCGGCTTATGAAATTATTCAACCCCCTTGGCATTTCTTCTATTTTGTTGCCTTACAACCTGGAATTAAAATGTATTTTTGGGGAGTTTGTATCTTTTGATTTACACAACATGTCTACCACTTTGAAGATGCTAAATATGTTTTTATTGTAAAACAAACAAGAAATAAGACACACACAAAAAAACTGAAAACTTGAGCGTGTATAACTATTCACCTGCACAAAGTCAATACTTTGTAGAGCCACCTTTTGCAGCAATTACAGCTGCAAGTCTCTTGGGAAATGTCTCTCTTAGTTTGGCACATCTAGCCGCTGGGATTTTTGCCGATTCTTCAAGGCAGTACTGCTCCAGCTCCTTCAAGTTGGATGGGCTCCGCTGGTGTACAGCAATCTTTAAGTCATACCACAGATTCTCAATTGGATTAAGGTCTGGGCTTTGACTAGGCCATTCCAAGATATATAAATGTTTCCCCTTAAACCACTAGAGTGTTGCTTTAGCAGTATGCTTAGGGTCATTGTCCTGCTGGAAGGTGAACCTCTGCCCAAGTCTCAAATCTCTGGAAGACTGAAACAGGTTTCCCTCAGGAATTTCCCTGTATTTAGTGCCATCCATCATTCCTTCAATTCTGACCAGTTTCCCAGACCCTGCCGATGAAGAACATCCCCATAGCATGATGCTACCACCTCCATGCTTCTGGGGATGGTGTTTTCGGGGTGATGAGAGGTGTTGGGTTTGCGCCAGACATAGCTTTTTCCTTGATGGCAAAAAGCAAAATGTTTGTCTCATCTGACCAGAGTATCTTCTTCATATGCTTGGTGAGTCTCCCACATGCCTTTTGGCGAAAACTAAACGTGTTTGCTTATGTTTTTGTTTAAGCAATGGCTTTTTTTCTGGACACTCTTCTGTAAAGCCCAGCTCTGTGGAGTGTACGGGTTAAAGTGGTCCTATGGACAGATACAGTCTCCGCTGCGAAGCTTTGCAGCTTCTTCAGGGTTATCTTTGGTCTCTTTGTTGCCTCTGATTAATGATCTCCTTGCCTGGTCCGTGAGTTTGGTGGGCGGCTCTCTCTTGGCAGGTTTGTTGTGGTGTCATATTCTTTCCATATTTTAATAATGGATTTAATGGTGCTCCGTGGGATGTTCAAAGTTTCAGATATGTTTTTATCACCAAACCATGATCTGTACTTCTCCACAACTTTGTCCTTGACCTGTTTGGAGAGCTCCTTGGTCTTCATGGTGCCGCTTGCTTGGTGGTGCCCCTTGCTTAGTGGTGTTGCAAACTCTGGGGCCTTTCAGCACAGGTGTATATATACTGAGATCATGTGACAGATCATGTGACACTTAGATTGCACACAGGAGGACTATAATTAACTAATTATGTGACTTCTAAAGGTAATTGGCGGCACCAGATCTTATTTAGGGGATTCATAGCAAAGGGGGTGAATACATATGCACGCACCACTTTACAGTTTTACATTTTTTATAATTTTTTGATACAAGTTATTTGTATGTCCATTACATGAAATCCAAATAAAAATCAATTTAAATTACAGGTTGTAATGAAACAAAATAGGAAAACGCCAAGGGGGGTGAATACATTTGCAAGGCACTGTACATACAGAGGGACTGTAGCTATCAGAACAAACGTCTACTTTTACCTGCATTGCTGCTGAAAAATACGATTTATTTTTCCTTTTATCTTGTTTGTTGTGTACTAAATATTCCAGCTTTTATTTAAAAAAAATTATTATTAGTTTTTATCATGTGAAGCACCATTGTGTTGCATTCCATGTCTGAAATTTACTGTATATAAAAAGCTTGATTTGATTTGACGCAACCACCATCAATTCTATCGTAAAGTGCAGCACTGATTGTAGCACAGTGCCGCTGTGCCCTTGAGAAAGGCACTGCTAATTAATCCTGGGGTTGTTGCTCTGTGGCTGGCCTTGTTCTCTTTCTCTGCATCTTTTGTTTGTTTCACAATGCAACAATAAAGTTATATTCGATCCAATACAACGGTCAAGCTTCTACCTACCGGCTTGGTTGGTGGTGATATTGACGGCGGAGAACTGCGGCGTGTACGGGTTCTTATTCGACACGCCGTTGACTGCCTGGATCTCAAAGCTGTACTGGGTGTGGGCCTGCAGGTTTCGGACCGCCACGCGCCGCTGCGTCAGACCCAGGTGGCGCGGCGAGATGTCTACATTGTCGTCGCAGCGCGAGCACATGCCGCGCTCGGGCAGGCACTTCTTGCAGATGACGTTGTAGAAGATGTCGTCGCGGCCGCCCGAGTCACGAGGCTCGCTCCACTCCAGGACCAGGTACGTCTCGTTGACGTTGGAGATGACGCTGCGCGGAGCCGAGGGGACGGCTGTGGGAGGAAGAAAAGAGAAAAATATAGATTTTAAATTTAAAAATGCTTTATTGTCATGACAAAATGATTGCCAAAGCATCAATGTTGAACAATTCCACAGGACATCAAATATAACAAGGATTAGAATGTAATATATTCTATTTCATTAGGACTTTGATGCTAGAGGTGCTAGATGAGGTGAGTTCCCTTCTCTCTGCTTGGAGAAAGCTCCAAATAAACTAAACGGACGTTACAGTTCTTTCTGTGAGGAGGAGAGCGTGTGAGAGCGTGTTTGTGTGCGTGCACGTGCATGCCAGCTTGTGCACGCCTGTGCACGTGCACGCATATTTGTGTGTGTGGAAACAGCTAAGGGGGATGAGAGAGACTATTGGCAGCAGAGAAGCAATTCTTATCCAATTATTGGCAGCACTTTGGGATACGAACAGCTAGGGAGCCATATCTCTGGCAGCACTTTGGGAGAATCACCACCAGTGAAAGGATTAGTCTTTGTGTGTGTGTGTGTGTGTGATCATGTGTGTGTGTGTTCGTGTGTGTGTTCGTGTGTTTGTGTGTGTGTGTTTGTGTGTGTGTGTGTGTGTGTGTGTGTATGTGCATGCACATGCGTGTGTGTGCGTGTGTGCACTTGCGTGTGTGTGTGTGTGTGTGTGTGTGTGTGTGTGTGTGTGTGTGTGTGTGTGTGTGTGTGTGTGTGTGTGTGTGTGTGTGTGTGTGTGTGTGTGTGTGTGTGTGTGTGATCGTGTGTGTGTGTGTGTGTGTGTGTGTGTGTGTGTGTGTGTGCGTGTGTGCGTGTGCGTGTGCGTGTGCGTGTGCGTGTGCGTGTGCATGTGCGTGTGTGTGTGTGTGTGTGCATGCTCTCCATGTACTTAACTAAGACAGATCTACTAGATAAATTCCTCCACTCTGCCAGAGCGAGGCAGAGGCTGTACAGACGTACAGGCTACGGTGGGTATAAACGGCAACGATAACGGCAGGCTAGACGTTGTTAGTTTGTTGCTGTACATGTAGAAATGTGGGAAGGTTGTCAGACCCTTCAGAGAGGAGTGATACAGGTGCTGAGGGGATAGCTCAGAGAGAATGGACTCGTTTCTTCAGTGTTACCATCTATGGTTATATGCTAGCATCCTGCTAACTGGTGCAATGACTGTAAGTCTATGGTTATATGCTAGCATCCTGCTAACTGGTGCAATGACTGTAAGTCTATGGGTATATGCTAGCATCCTGCTAACTGGTGCAATGCCTGTAAGTCTATGGGTATATGCTAGCATCCTGCAAACTGGTGCCATGACTGTAAGTCTATGGGTATATGCTAGCATCCTGCTAACGGGTGCAGTGACTGTAAGTCTATGGGTATATGCTAGCATCCTGCTTACTGGTGCAGGCGTTGTCTGGTGAGTCTGTGTCTGAGCGATAGAAGCCGTTTCTGCAGGAGCATACGTTGGCTGCGCCAGAGCTGGTACGGCTGTTGGGTGGGCAAGGTGTGCAGAAACCCTCGCCCTGCTTGGATTTGAACGTGCCCGGGCTGCAAGCTGAGAGAGAGAGAGAGAGAGAGAGATTAAACCGGATTGAGTCCAATAGCCAGTGGAAGTACACAGATGACGCGGACTGGGTTAACACAGCTCAATGAAAACACACTCATTTCAAACTTTAACTTGTTTTTCTGAATGTCGTTGAATGTCGGTGGTTGATGTTGTTTTGTTGTTGTTGATGTTGTTTTGTTGTTGTTGATGTTGTTTTGTTGTTGTTGATGTTGTTTTGTTGTTGTTGATGTTGTTTTGTGTGTGCGTGTGCGTGTGCGTGTGCGTGTGCGTGTGCGTGTGTGTGTGTGTGTGTGTGTGTGTGTGTGTACAGTATGTCCGTGTGTTATCTTGGCACTCTCTCTGAGCCTTTGTGAGCTTCCCTCATGATTGACAGCTCTCACTGGTGCTGGTTTTGTGTTAGTTTTCCCCCTGGAGAGCACCGCCAACAGTGGAGAAAGAGGGGGGTTTTAACCAGCATGCACACGCTGTCATCCCAAATTACTAGCGCGCCGCTCAGAGTAAAAACACACACGCTAGCGGGAAGCTTCCTCTGAACTCCTTAATGCTTGCACACGCACTCACACACACACACACACACACACACACACACACACACACACACACACACACACACACACACACACACACACACACACACACACACACACACACACACACACTGATACACACACACACACACACACACACACACACTGATACACACACACACACACACACACACACTGACACACAAACGCACTCACACACCGACACACACTGATACACACACACACACAGACACACACACACACACACACTGACACACAAAGATACACATACAGACACACACTCACTCACACACACACACACACACACACACACACACACTGATACACACACAAACACTCACACACCGACACACACCGATACACACACACACACACACACACACACACACTGACACACAAACGCACTCACACACCGATACACACACACACACACACACACACACACACACACACTGACACACACACACTGACAAACACCGACACACACTGACACACTGACACAAACACACACACACACACACACACACACACACACACACACACACACACACACACACACACACACACACACACACACACACACTGACACATGCAGAAACACGAAAACACACACATATGCCTTCTTGCACAAACACACACACACACACTCATGTGCACACGCACACTTCCCTGCCACCTGGGAACAACCTTTACTTCCCAGTAACATGCCAATAGCCGGCCTTTTTCTAATTCATCCAGTTTACTGCACCACTAATGGGTAATGGACTTGGTATAGATCAGTGGAGGCTGGTGGGAGGGGCTATAGGAGGATCTGCTCATCGTAACGGCTGGAATGGAATGAATGAAACTACGTTTGACTCCGTTCCACTAATTCTATTCCAGTCGTTACAATGAGCCCGTCCTCCTCTAGCTCCTCCCATCAGCCTCCTCTGGTATAGATGTAATGTGTTCTCAATGCTACCAGGAGCACATCGTTTCTCTGAGGGAAAGTGTCTTAACATTGTCAAGCGGTGCCCCTTGTAAACGTCCTATCCAAGTTTATAACACTGGTGATGAGTTAGGAGGCAGCACAGGAAAGGTGATGAGTTAGGAGGCAGCACAGGAAAGGTGATGAGTTAGGAGGCAGCACAGGAAAGGTGATGAGTTAGGAGGCAGCACAGGAAAGGTGATGAGTTAGGAGGCAGCAAATGAAAGGTGATGAGTTAGGAGGCAGCACGCAGCAAATGAAAGGTGATGAGTTAGGAGGCAGCACAGGAAAGGTGATGAGTTAGGAGGCAGCACAGGAAAGGTGATGAGTTAGGAGGCAGCACAGGAAAGGTGATGAGTTAGGAGGCAGCACAGGAAAGGTGATGAGTTAGGAGGCAGCACAGGAAAGGTGATGAGTTAGGAGGCAGCACAGGAAAGGTGATGAGTTAGGAGGCAGAACAGGAAAGGTGATGAGTTAGGAGGCAGCACAGGAAAGGTGATGAGTTAGGAGGCAGCACAGGAAAGGTGATGAGTTAGGAGGCAGCACAGGAAAGGTGATGAGTTAGGAGGCAGCACAGGAAAGGTGATGAGTTAGGAGGCAGAACAGGAAAGGTGATGAGTTAGGAGGCAGCACAGGAAAGGTGATGAGTTAGGAGGCAGCACAGGAAAGGTGATGAGTTAGGAGGCAGCACGCAGCACAGGAAAGGTGATGAGTTAGGAGGCAGCACAGGAAAGGTGATGAGTTAGGAGGCAGCACAGGAAAGGTGATGAGTTAGGAGGCAGAACAGGAAATGTGATGAGTTAGGAGGCAGCACAGGAAAGGTGATGAGTTAGGAGGCAGCACAGGAAATGTAATGAGTTAGGAGGCAGCAGAGGAAAGGTGATGAGTTAGGAGGCAGCACAGGAAAGGTGATGAGTTAGGAGGCAGCACAGGAAAGGTGATGAGTTAGGAGGCAGCACAGGAAAGGTGATGAGTTAGGAGGCAGCACAGGAAAGGTGATGAGTTAGGAGGCAGAACAGGAAAGGTGATGAGTTAGGAGGCAGCACAGGAAAGGTGATGAGTTAGGAGGCAGCACAGGAAAGGTGATGAGTTAGGAGAAAACACAGGAAAGGTGATGAGTCAGGAGGCAGAACAGGAAAGGTGATGAGTTAGGAGGCAGAACAGGAAAGGTGATGAGTTAGGAGGCAGAACAGGAAAGGTGATGAGTTAGGAGGCAGCACATGAAAGGTGATGAGTTAGGAGGCAGCACAGGAAAGGTGATGAGTTAGGAGGCAGCACAGGAAAGGTGATGAGTTAGGAGGCAGCACAGGAAAGGTGATGAGTTAGGAGGCAGCAAATGAAAGGTGATGAGTTAGGAGGCAGCACAGGAAAGGTGATGAGTTAGGAGGCAGCACAGGAAAGGTGATGAGTTAGGAGGCAGCACAGGAAAGGTGATGAGTTAGGAGGCAGCACAGGAAAGGTGATGAGTTAGGAGGCAGAACAGGAAAGGTGATGAGTTAGGAGGCAGCGCACAGCACAGGAAAGGTGATGAGTTAGGAGGCAGCACAGGAAAGGTGATGAGTTAGGAGGCAGAACAGGAAAGGTGATGAGTTAGGAGGCAGCACAGGAAAGCACAGCACAGGCAACAGGAGGCTCTATCTTTCTATATCTCACTAAACTGTCCTGTTAAAAGATGAATGGAGCCGTCTTGGTGCGTTAATGAAAAAAGGGCGAGGAAAGTGAGAGAGCCGACGTTGATTAGCATGATCCGCCGGCTCACTCGTCAGTGTCAAGGTTGTTTTGGTTCAACATGTTCCGTGTTGCTACTGGTTATGTTTGCTTCCTGTTGAAAGTATTATTTGGAAACTGGTGGAAGTGAGGTCAATGATAGCATTGTGGGACTGGTTCTTGTCACGATCATCACCGTTGCCCTATGTGTGAAGGTTAAATATTGGTGCATAAGCTGCGTTAGCCTGCTGAGCCCGTGTTCATTATCACTGAGTGTGTTTGTTTTTCAATCATTAATCACCCAAAGCCATGGCTACCAGAGTAACAGAAAGCGACAGCTTTTTCCCCGTAACGCCACCAGTCTAGATGTGAACGTGTTAGCAACATGCTAGTGGTGCTATGCGTGTTGTTGTTTTTTCTTTCATGTTCATTATGAATTATCTTGTTTGAAGGGCACTAACCTAGCTAAGGGGGTGTGGGGGGGTCAGATACAATGCTCATCCTGCAGGATTCTTTTTTGCAGATCTCTGTCTCTGTCTCTGTCTCTGTCTCTGTCTCTGTCTCTGTCTCTCTCTCTGTCTCTCTCTCTCTCTCTCTCTCTCTCTCTCTCTCTCTCTCTCTCTCTCTCTCTCTCTCTCTCTCTCTCTCTCTCTCTCTCTCTCTCTCTCTCTCTCTCTCTCTCTCTCTCTCTCTCTCAATTTCATTCAATGGGCTTTATTAACATGGGAAATATATGTTTACATTGCCAAAGAAAGTGAAGTAGATAATAAAAGAAAAGAAATAAACAATAAAAATGAACAGTAAACATTACACTCACAGAAGTCCCAAAAGAAGAAAGCCATTAGAAATGTCATATTATGTCTATATACAGTGTTGTAGCGATGCACAAATAGTTCAAGTACAAAAGAGAAAATAAATATGCAAAAATATGGGTTGTATTTACAATGATGTTTGTTCTTCACTGGTTGACCTTTTCTCTCTCTCTCTCTCTCTCTCTCTCTCTCTCTCTCTCTCTCTCTCTCTCTCTCTCTCTCTCTCTCTCTCTCTCTCTCTCTCTCTCTCTCTCTCTCTCTGTCCCTCTCTCTCTCTCTCTGTCTCTCTCCCTCCCTCTTTCTTTCTCTCTCTCTATCTCTTTTTCTCTCGCTCTCATTCAATATCTCTTTGTCTCTCTTGCTCTCTCTCTTCCCCTCTCTCTCTCTACCTGTCTCTGTCTCTCTTTTTCTCTTGTCCTCTAGCTCTCTCGCTCTGTCTCTCCCTCTCTTTCTGCCTCCTCTCTCTCTCCTGTACTATCTTCGTCTCTGACTCTTACCCTCTCTTGCAGAGCATAGGGCTCAAGGACCTTTAGACTAGGAGAGAGAGCGGGAATACAACAATAAAACCAGGAGGGAGAGAAATGTGCAGGTAGACATATACAGAAAGTCAGAGAGAGAGAGCGAGAGAAGGAGAGAGAGTGAGAGATGTGCAGGTAGACATACACAGAAAGTCCGAGAGAGAGAGAGAAAGAGAGAGAGGAAAAAAGAGAGATAGAGAGACAGAAAGAGAGAGTAAGAGTGAAAGGGAGAGAGACAGAGAGAGAGAGATCGAAAAAGAGAAGCAAGAGTGAAAGAGAGAGGGAAAAATAGAGAGAGAGAGACAGAAAGTGAGAGAGAGAGAGAGAGAGAGAGAGAGAGAGAGAGAGAGAGAGAGAGAGAGAGAGAGAGAGAGAGAGAGAGAGAGAGAGAGAGAGAGAGAGAGAGAGAGAGAGAGAGAGGAGAGAGAGAGAGAGAGGAGAGAGGAGAGAGAGGAGAGAGAGAGAGAGAGAGAGAGAGAGAGAGAGTGAGAGAGAGAGAAAAGAGATAGGGACAGAGAGACAGAAAGAGAGAGGGACAGAGAGAGAGACAACGGGGAGATTTATCCACTGTGGTTTCCGGTGGACATGATTAGACAGCATTTTATCAGGCCCAGTCGCCAGGGATTTGCCCTTGAGCTGCCAGAGGCAAACAAATTAGTTTTTAACCAAGCATCCGCCAATAGATTTACTGTGCCCGCTCACACACCCTTTAAAAGGTAGGCACACATTCAACGCCATGCACTGTAGGGAGCTGGCGACATGAAGAATACTCATGTTTCTCTCAATGTCTTTTCTTCTGAGACTTCCAGATCATTCCTAAGCTACACGCTCTTCCTTTCTGTTCATCTCTCTCCTGAATCTCCTTCTCTGTCTGCAGGGTGTTGTGATGTACAGGCCTGACGCGCGAATGACCCTACAAACACACACACACCCCGCATCGCAATCAGCCATGCAAATCCATAACTCTGACATCGGCCCGCCTCTCATCTACCCTGTTCTCCATTTGACACATGATCCCAGAGTCTAACGTT
>NC_074676.1:45557080-45559580 GCF_029448725.1 Salvelinus fontinalis | reverse complement strand
TTAGAGGCCTAATATGGATGTGGTGGAGACAGGCTATTAATCCAGCAGGACCCTGGAGACCTAGGGAAAGAGGGGGGCTTAGTTGAAGATAAACCACAGAGAAAGCCTTAATACTCGGGCTAGCTGAGGGAACCGGCGGGGGGAATCGATAATCACCAGCCAGGTCAATGGGACGAGAGAAAGCATAAAGTGTCAATGGGTATTTAGTTCAGTGTAATAAATCACCCGAGTGTACAAAAGAGAGATTGTGTGTGTGTGTGTGTGTGTGTGTGTGTGTGTGTGTGTGTGTGTGTGTGTGTGTGTGTGTGTGTGTGTGTGTGTGTGTGTGTGTGTGTGTGTGTGTGTGTGTGTGTGTGTGTGTGTGTGTGTGTGTGTGTGTGAGAATGTTTGTGTGAGAATGTGAATGAGAGTGCCAATGTGTTTATGAATGCATGTGGAGGTGTGGAGGTCAACCCCATGAGACCACTCATGCAGCACAAAATACAGATACTTCTTGCCATCATTGCTTACCAAACTTGAATGAATTAGGCAGGTCGTGTGAACAGCCAGGTCACCTGTGATACAAGTCAGTATTTAACGTCCATCCATGTCTGAGGGACGTCGGGAGGTGACGTGGAAACCGGCCACTAGGGGCAACAGTGAGCGCTGTTACTATCAAAGTAGGTTTAGATTTTGCTAGGCCATTGTGGGATGGGGCGTGGGATACGCATCTCATTCCATAGCCTTGCAAGATCGAATCCGGCGATAGAAAGTTGTTTATGAGAGTTTTTGTTTTAAGCCTATCCTTAACCCTAACCTTAACCATTCAGATTTAATGCCTAACCTTAAGATGTCAGAGTTAATGCCTAAACTAAAACCTAAACTTAAATAATTTGGAGTTAATGCCTAAACTAAAACCTAAACTGAAATAGTTTGGAGATAATGCCAAAACTAAAACCTAAACTTAAATAATTTGGAGTTAATGCCTAAACTAAAACCTAAACTTAAATAATTTGGAGTTAATGCCTAAACTAAAACCTAAACTGAAATAATTTGGAGATAATGCCTAAACTAAAACCTAAGCTTAAATAATTTGGAGTTAATTACTGACCTAAAACCTAAACTTAAATAATTTGGAGATAATGCCTAAACTAAAACTTTAAACACTTTGAAATTGTCTTCAAAATCTCTCGAAATGTGACGTTTGAGAAACATGTACGAACGTCTATCTCTGACGCGAGACAGTGAGAGCTAGTTGCGTGTGAAACAGGGTCAAGTTCTCCGGCATCGATTTGTAACTAAATTAATAGTTATGGGAGCTTTACAAGTCACCTCTGTTTTCCATTTCTTCTTTACAGTCTGTGGTAACTTGACAAGGAATGACCACACCTTTCAATATTCATTTCCTTTGCTTCCAAACTAAGAAATAAAATGTCCACAGCCACGTACAAACGATATGCCGACTCAACACGGGGCTTCCGAGTGGCGCAGTGGTCTAAGGCACTGCATCTCAGTGTTTGAGGCATCACTACAGATACCCTGGTTTGAATCCAGGCTGGTATCACAACCAGCCGTGATTGTGAGTCCCATAGGGCAGTGCATAATTGGCCCAGCGTCGTCCGGGGTAGGCCGGGGTTGGCTGGGTTTGGCCGGTGTAGGCCGTCATTGTAAATAAGAATTTGTTCTTAACTGACTTGCCTAGTTCGTTAAATAAAAGTTAAATAAAAATAGAAATAAACAACAACAAAAATACTCATATGTATAGTTATAATACTATACTGCGGTTAAGTACAATTGACATTCCGTAGGAATTATTTATATAGTGTCCACACTAGAACAAAGTCAAAGTCTCTAAACGTTACTTTCAGATTAACTGGGACATTGGTGCAGCACGGACAAAGGATGTGAGGGTTTGACTTCACACCTAAACCTAGCGCCAGACCTGCATACCAACCAAGGCAGGAAGTCTAGGATTAGCCATACCTTCTAGTTGGCACACTAGTTTCCACAAAGCTTAAGGTTTTTTAGAAAAGTTAGCATGATGTGCCTAGCATTTACTAGTCTGTAGGTTCACAGTTTGCTAACAGAACCGTGCTAACAACAGTCATTAGATATGTCCGCTCGAGTGAATACGACAGGCTACATGCTAAAAGCTACAAGCTACATACAGGCTACATGCTAAAGGCTACAAGCCACATACAGGCTACATGCTAAAGGCTACAAGCTACATAAAGGCTACATGCTAAAGGCTACAAGCTACATAAAGGCAACATGCTATAGACTACATGCTAAAGGCTACGAGCTAAATAAGGGCTACATGCTACAGATAAACAGGCTACATAAAGGCAACATGCTATAGACTACATGCTAAAGGCTACGAGCTAAATAAGGGCTACATGCTACAGGTTACAGGCTACATAAAGGCAACATGCTATAGACTACATGCTAAAGGCTACGAGCTAAATAAGGGCTACATGCTACAGGTTACAGGCTAGGCTTCCTGGTGGCTAGCTACACCTTG
>NC_074676.1:45544580-45554580 GCF_029448725.1 Salvelinus fontinalis | reverse complement strand
TAGGGAGGTCTGGACAGAGGAGATGGGGGGAGGGGTGATAGGGAGGTCTGGACGAGGAGATGGGGGGAGGGGTAATAGGGAGGTCTGGATGAGGAGATGGGGGGAGGAGTAAGAGGGAGGTCTGGACGGGGAGATGGGGGAGGGGGTGAGAGGGAGGTCTGGATGAGGAGATGGGGGAGGGGTGATAGGGAGGTCTGGACGAGGATATGGGGGAGGGGTGATAGGGAGGTCTGGACGAGGAGATGGGTGTAGTGGGGGAGGGAGTACGGAGGTCAGGAGGCCACACAAAGGTGAGGGGTTCATGCTTTTTGATGTGAAACACAAAGAGGCACAAACAACAAACACACAAACTCCGACAACTTACCCCAGTTTCAGGGTGAGCGGTCCAGGCTAGCTCAGTTGTGGCCCACTTGGTGTCCATTAACGTTTCTGAAATCAGACGAATAGAGAGAAACACTTTAACCAAAGAGGAACCCGACACAGACAAAGATAATAAAACCCTCAACAGTTACCAAGATAACGGGATCATAAAAAAGACCAGTTCATTTTGAAGTATTCTACCATAATGAATAGGAGCATTGACGTTCCCCCAGCAGCCCTGACCACAGCATGCTGAACCCAACCGAGGGAGATGACGTAAGACAGTCACTACTCAGTAAACTGCTAAATTTAAACAATTTAGCTGAGAAAGAAATACAAAATGTTGCATAACAACGAGCAGTTAGTGTGAAACGGCTGCGAAGGAACAAGACAATCTCCTTAGTGGGTGATCCGGGAGATGTTGTTGTTTTTTACATATTCTCGTCTTACTCATTTGATTTAATTACAGGGCTAAGGGGGAAAAAACATGAGTATCACTGAGAGACTATTATGTGACACACACACACACACACACACACGCACGCACGCACACACACGCTGAGGTAAGAAGTTGTAAACCATAAGAGGATATATAACCAGAACAGAATGCATTGATGGTTAAGGGCTTGTAAGTAAAGCATGTCAGTGTAAGGTGACTAACACCTGGTGTATTTGGCGCATGTGACTAATAACATTTGTTTTGCTTTGCTTTTGGATAAGGGTGCCATGAACCCAGTTGCGCAGAAGAGAATCTGATCACCCAGAACAGAGTTCAATATACTTCAATTTCCCTCACTTTTTAAAAAACTAACCAATCCCTTCTTCTCTCTCTCTCTCTCTCTCTCTCTCTCTCTCTCTCTCTCTCTCTCTCTCTCTCTCTCTCTCTCTCTCTCTCTCTCTCTCTCTCTCTCTCTCTCTCTCTCTCTCTCTCTCGCTCTCTCTCGCTCTCTCTCGCTCTCTCTCTCTCTCTCTCGCTCTCTCTCTCTCTCTCTCTCTACTCCTTCCGCCTTTCCATTGCCTAGGCAAGCAGGCTCGCTGTGAGAGAGAGAGAGAGCGAAGAGGGTGAGGGAGGTGAAGGGAACACTATAAATGAACTCTTTTACTACCTGGCACTTGGGAAGCAGTATTTAGCAACTGTTATTATCCTACCACTCTGCTGTTCCACAAGACAGTAAAGACGATGGAACGGTGCGATGCCAAAACGTTAACAAATGTTTGCGTGTCCCTCAAGCTTTGTCTTTGACTGTAAAAATAGAAAGACGTTCCTTTTGTTTCCACATAAGCCTTCCTTTTCGCGAGGTGTTGGGGAAAAAATATATGACGCGAGGTGTTGGGGGAAAAATATATGACGCGAGGTGTTGGGTGAAAAATATATGATGCGAGGTGTTGGGAGAAAAATATATGACGCGAGGTGTTGGGTGAAAAATATATGACGTGAGGTGTTGGGTGAAAAATATATGATGCGAGATGTTGGGGGAAAAATATACAATATTATAAAATAAGCAAAAAACACACACATTTCTTTCCACATGGCCGGAAGGTGAGACAGAGACTCAGCTTAAGTCCCACCCTCTTCAACATATATTTCAATGAATTGGCGCGGGCACTAGAACAGTCTGCAGCACCCGGCCTCACCCTGCTAGAATCTGAAGTAAGATGTCTACTGTATGCTGATGATCTGGTGCTTCTGTCACCAACCAAGGAGGGCCTACAGCAGCACCTAGATCTTCTACACAGATTCTGTCAGACATGGGCCCTGACAACAAAATAATGGTGTTCCAAAAAAGGTCCAGTCACCAGGACCACAAATACAAAATCCATCTGGAAACCGTTGCCCTAGAGCACACAAAAAACAATACATACCTTGGCCTAAACATCAGCGCCACAGGTAACTTCCACAAAGCTGTGAACGATCTGAGAGACAAGCCAAGAAGGACCTTCTATGCCATCAAAAGGAACATCAAATTCGACATACCAATTAGGATCTGGCTAAAAATACTTGAATCAGTTATGTAACCCATTGCCCTTTATAGTTATGAGGTTCTTAGTTATAGTTATGAGGCTCACCAACAAAGAATTCACAAAATGGGACAAACACCAAATTGAGACTCTGCATGCAGAAGTCTGCAAAAATGTGCTCTGTGTACAATGTACAACACCAAATAATGCATGCAGAGCAGAATCAGGCTAATACCGGCTAATTATCAACATTCAGAAAAGATCCGTTAAATTCTACAACCACCTTAAAGGAAGCGATTCCCAAACCTTCCATAACAAAGCCATCACCTACAGAGAGATGAACCTGGAGAAGAGCCCCTTAAGCAAGCTGGTCCTAGGGCTCTGTTCACAAACACAAACAGACCCCACAGAGCCCCAGGACAGCAACACAATTAGACCCAACCAAATCAGTAGAAAACAAAAAGATAATTACTTGACACATTGGAAAGAATTGACCAAAAGACAGAGCAAACTAGAATGCTATTTGGCCCTAAACAGAGAGTACACAGTGGCAGAATACCAGACCTTTGTGACTGACCCAAAATTAAGAAAATCTTTAACTACAGTGGGGCAAAAAAGTATTTAGTCAGCCACCAATTGTGCAAGTTCTCCCACTTATTAAGATGAGAGAGGCCTGTAATTTTCATCATAGGTACACTTCAACTATGACAGACAAAATGAGAAAGAATAATACAGAAAATCACATTGTAGGATTTTTTATGAATTTATTTGCAAATTATGGTGGAAAATAAGTATTTGGTGATGATGTCATGATGTCATCATGTCATGATGTCATGATGTTATGATGTCAGTATGTCATGATGTCATGACGTCATGATGTTATGATGTCAGTATGTCATGATGTCATGATGTCATGATGTCATGACGTCATGATGTTATGATGTCAGTATGTCATGATGTTATGATGTCAGTATGTCAGTATGTCATGATGTTATGATGTCAGTATATCATGATGTCGTGATGTTATGTTGTCAGTATGTCATGATGTCATGATGTTATGATGTCAGTATGTCATGATGTCATGATGTTATGATGTCAGTATATCATGATGTCGTGATGTTATGTTGTCAGTATGTCATGATGTCATGATGTCACTATGTTATGATGTCATGATGTCAGTATGTCATGATATCAGTATGTCATGATGTCAGTGTGTCATGATGTCAGTATGTCAGTTGATCCATTTAGCGAGAACTTGCTCTTGTGACTCACACCATTACACTGTGTTATTTTCAGACCATTTAAAAGCCGGCCAACACACAGGGAGATGAAGAGGTACAACATGGCCCGGTTTAACTGTAGTACCTAGTCTATTAAAACAGGTAATGCACAGCAAATACTGTCTCATTACTGCTGACCTCACCTATATAATGACAGTGTGTGATAGACACACACACAGACAGTGAGTGGAAGGCCTGACTCAGTAACCAATGACCATTCAGGACAGGGGTATGTGTGCAGCAGAAGGTTCTGTTTTGTTTGAGCTGTCGGCCTGGCGACTACGCCCTTCATTGTGCCTTGCAGTGAAGAGGCAATCCTGGATCAACACTGACCCCTCCATAACCCGGACCGTCACCTCTCCCCAAAACCAGAAAGGGAAGGGTGGGGGGGGGGGGCTCAGATCAGAAGGGGAAAGGGGTAAAGGGGGATGCCTAGTCAGTTGTCCAACTGAATGTATTCAACTGAAATGTGTCTTCCGCTTTTAACCCAACCCCTCTGAATCAGAGAAGTGCTGAGGGGGGGGGGGGGGGGTTAATCGACATCCACGTCTTCGGCGCCCGGGGAACATTGGAGGCACACAGTGAGTCTGTCCATCCTCACTATGGAGATGCAATACAATCACTATGAGCCCTATCTACTTTCTTACAAAATGAAAGACAAGTTAACCAACGCTGGGTTGTTTCTGGGACAGGGCATAAAAAGGTTTTGAACAGAGCGCAAACACCACTAACACGAGAGAGAGAGAGAGAGAGAGAGAGAGAGAGAGAGAGAGAGAGAGAGAGAGAGAGAGAGAGAGAGAGAGAGAGAGAGAGAGGAGGAGAGAGAGAGAGAGAGAGAGAGAGAGAGAGAGAGAGAGAGAGAGAGAGAGAGAGAGAGAGAGAGAGAGAGAGAGAGAGAGAGAGAGAGGGGGAGAGAGAGGGGGAGAGAGAGGGGGAGAGAGAGGGGGAGAGAGGAAGGTGTATTCACATAGAGCAAACACCACTAACACGATAGATAGAGAGAGAAAGGCGTATTCAAATCCAAAACAAAACAGCAAAGCCTTTTCCAAAACCACGCTTGCAAGCTCTGCAATGGCCCTGACTAAACAACCAGATGGAATAGTTTTTGAAAAAAATAAAAAAATAAAAAAACGTACACAGGTCAAAATGTCTCTTCCATCGTATCACCTCCTGTATCCCGTTATCCCGTTTTAACCTTTCAAACTTAATGTTGAAGTTTTACTATGGGACACCACAATCTCAGAGGGGAAAGCTTGAGGAAGCCACAACAGGGGGTCAAATATGTATAGAGTTACACTATTAAAGATGGTGTCATTAAGCAGTAGTAGCACATCAACTGGGGCAGTTGTCTTTGGGACAGCGGACAAACTTACCTGCACATTTAGTGCAGTAAAAACCTCATATTGGGAGGTGGCAATTGGAGAGCCAATCGGAGAGCCCATCAGAGAGCCCATCAGAGAGCACATCAAAAATACGACTCACTGACCCTGGTGCATACACAGAGGATATAAACACCACTCACTGACCCTGGTGCATACACAGAGGATATAAACACCACTCACTGACCCTAGTGCATACACAGAGGATATAAACACCACTCACTGACCCTGGTGCATACACAGAGGATATAAACACCACTCACTGACCCTGGTGCACACACAGAGGATATAAACACCACTCACTGACCCTGGTGCATACACAGAGGATATAAACACCACTCACTGACCCTGGTGCATACACAGATGATATAAACACCACTCACTGACCCTGGTGCATACACAGAGGATATAAACACCACTCACTGACCCTGGTGCATACACAGAGGATATAAACACCACTCACTGACCCTGGTGCATACACAGAGGATATAAACACCACTCACTGACCCTGGTGCATACACAGAGGATATAAACACCACTCACTGACCCTGGTGCATACACAGAGGATATAAACACCACTCACTGACCCTGGTGCATACACAGAGGATATAAACACCACTCACTGACCCTGGTGCATACACAGAGGATATAAACACCACTCACTGACCCTGGTGCAGACACAGAGGATATCAACACCACTCACTGACCCTGGTGCATACACAGAGGATATAAACACCACTCACTGACCCTGGTGCACACACAGAGGATATAAACACCACTCACTGACCCTGGTGCATACACAGAGGATATAAACACCACTCACTGACCCTGGTGCATACACAGAGGATATAAACACCACTCACTGACCCTGGTGCATACACAGAGGATATAAACACCACTCACTGACCCTGGTGCATACACAGAGGATATAAACACCACTCACTGACCCTGGTGCATACACAGAGGATATTAACACCACTCACTGACCCTGGTGCATACACAGAGGATATTAACACCACTCACTGACCCTGGTGCATACACAGAGGATATTAACACCACTCACTGACCCTGGTGCATACACAGAGGATATAAACACGGTGAAACATGAAGGATAAAGGTAAGAGAACTGACACAGGAACATAAACACAAGGACACAACACAGTCACGCTGGCAAGCAGGCACACACACACACACACATACACACACACCACACATATACACACACACACACACACACACACACACACACACACACACACACACACACACACACACACACACACACACACACACACACACACACACACACACACACACACACACACACACACACAGCGTCCAGGGTTTTACAAACCTCTTAACATAGTGATGTGTTTAAACAACCAGGCTTCTTAAAAAAAGAACAAAGGGGAAGAAGGAAATGGGGGGGAGGGGCAAAACCACCTTTATTGACCCGAGAAGAATGTGTTCTGGTTTCACAGGCCTAACTCCAGACTAGAAGGAGCAGACGGGTATTATCTAGCAGGGTCTTGCTAGTACCACCAACAATTTTTTATTTTTTTATTTTTTTGCAAGTAGCCTCTTTTCATGGTTGACCCCTCAGGACAGAAATACATACCCAACAAACTGTAAAAGACACACACACACTAAAGCAAACCCGTATATTTCTATGTCCAATTGTGTTTCAACAGGACAATTAAAGGAAGATTTTTTTTTCAAATTTGGTTGAGAATATCAGGGGATAGCTGTTGGTGTTCATCCTGTATGCTAAATGTTGTGTTAGCTAGCGCTAATTAGCATACTGTAGTATTAGCCTGTCTGCAAAATTTTGATGATGAGGATTTTAGTTTTCAGCAAAAAGCACTGAAGACACACTAAATCAAATAAAACGAAATGTTATTTGTCACATGTGTCGAATACAACAGGACAGGTCTAGAATTAACCGTTAAAATGGTTATTTCATATCATATCAAATGGTTATTATAGTTATACTTATGAGCACTTTCCCAACAATACAGCATTTAAAAAGTAAGAACAATTTGTGAATAAAAATAAAAAACGAAATTGTAACAAAATAAAATAACAATAACGAGGCTATATACAAGGAGTACCGGTACAGAGTCAATGTGCAGGCTTAAAGGGCTTTAGTTAAGGTAAATGTGGTTCTTGTCTAGTGTCCCTGTTTTTTTGCCAGTTAATTATCATGTGCATGTCATCGCGAACGCCTTTGTTGTGTCATTCCAGAGAAACACGTCAACTAGCCCACGCTGGCGCCAAATACTGCATCTCTGTTTAGCAACAAAACAGAGAAACGTGTCAACAGCATCGACGTTAAACGTATTAGCCATGTATTAGCCTGATTACTTTTGTTGGAAAGGGAAAGGCAGCCGTAGAAATGAAAAGAGATAGAGAGAGAGAGAGAGAGAGAGAGAGAGAGAGGGGGAGGGAGAGAACTCCTATTTAAATTCAAATAGGGCAGGCAGCCTCTCTTCCTTTGTACAGCGGTAGAGTGCCATGATTAGGGAGAGGACCCTCGTTTTGTGCCGAGCCCCACTGCTTCAATAATTGGTTGATGGGTTTTGATGTAGGTGGCTGTGGTGGTCCCCCTGTTCCCCTATGTGGAATTCCCTCAAAATACCCCCCCCCCCTAGCCCCCCATACTCTCACCCTTGCTACTCGCTTTCACTCACGTCACAATGGCTGTTGCAGAGTGCAGGCCTCTGTGTACTAACAGGGTTCTACTGTCAATGCAGGGGAAATTAACTCCCTCACTGCGTTGGCCACACTAATGAACACAGTCTTCAGGGGCCACACTGTTTGTTAGCCCCCCCATTTACTTGGCTTGTAGACTGAATATTGTTTCCTCTGACTGTCTGTCTCATCTCTTGGCCAGGCTTGCCTTTTCTCAGCAGCGTTTATAAAATGGTGACAGTGTCGTGACTCTAAGATATGATGTGTATAGTAGACGCTAAATACGGCTGCTAGAATCTTGACTAGAACCAAAAAATTTGATCATATTACTCCAGTGCTAGCCTCTCTACACTGGCTTCCTGTTAAGGCTAGGGCTGATTTCAAGGTTTTAAAGTGCCGCCTTATCTCAGTTCACTGGTCACGATGGCTACACCCACCCGTAGCACGCGCTCCAGCAGGTGTATCTCACTGATCATCCCAAAAGCCAAAACCTCATTTGGACGCCTTTCCTTCCAGTTCTCTGCTGCCTGCGACTGGAACGAATTGCAAAAATCTCTGAATTTGGAGACTTTTATCTCCCTCAACAACTTTAAAAATCTGCTATCCGAGCAGCTAACCGATCGCTGCAGCTGTACATAGTCCATCTGTAAACTACCCACCCAATTTACCTACCTCATCCCCCATACTGCTTTTATTTATTTACTTTTCTGCTCTTTTGCACACCAGTATCTCTTCTTGCACATGATCATCTGATGATTTATCACTCCAGTGTTAATCTGCTAAATTGTAATTACTCGATTTATTGCCTACCTCATGCCTTTTGCACATATTGTATATAGATTCTCTTTTTTCTACCATGTTATTGACTTGTTTATTGTTTACTCCATGTGTAACTCTGTGTTGTTGTCTGTTCACACTGCTATGCTTTATCTTGGCCAGGTCGCAGTTGCAAATGAGAACTTGTTCTCAACCAGCCTACCTGGTTAAATAAAGGTGAAAAAAATAAAAATAATAAACTGCTAACCAACAAAGCATTACATGGGCTTGCTCCTACCTATCTTTCACGATTTGGTCCTGCCGTACATACCTACATGTACGCTACGGTCACAAGACGCAGGCCTCCTAATTGTCCCTATAATTTTTAAGCAAATAGCTGGAGGCAGGGCTTTCCCCTATAGAGCTCCATTTTTATGGAATGGTCTGCCTATCCATATGAGAGACGCAAACTCGGTCTCGACCTTTAAGTCTCTATTGAAGACTCATCTCTTCAGTAGGTCCTATGATTGAGTGTAGTCTGGCCCAGGAGTGTGAAGGTGAACAGAAAGGTATTGGAGCCCCTCTCTCCACTGGGATTCTCTGCCTCTAACCCTATTACAGGGACTGAGTCACTGGCTTACTGGTGCTCTTCCATACCGTCCCTAGGAGGGTTGAGTCACTGACGTGATCTTCCTGTCTGGGTTGGCGCCCCCCATGGGTTGTGCCGTGGCGGAGATCTTTGTGAGCTATACTCAGCCTTGTCTCAGGATGGTAAGTTGGGGGTTGAAGATATCCCTCTAGTGGTGTGGGGGCTGTGCTTTGGCAAAGTGGGTGGGGCTATATCCTTCCTGTTTGGCCCTGTCCGGGGGCATCGTCGGAAGTGGCCACAGTGTCTCCCAACCCCTCCTGTCTCAGCCTCCAATATTATTGCTGCTAGGGTCAGTCTGTTATATCTGGAGCATTTCTCCTGTCTTATCCAGTGTCCTGTGTGAATTTAAGTATGCTCTCTCTAATTCTCTCTATCTTTCTCTTTTCCTCTCTTTCTTTCTCTCTTTATCTCGTTCTTTCTTTCTCTCTCTCTATTGTAAGACCTGAGCCCTAGGACCATGCCTCAGGACTACCTGGCCTGATGACTCCTTGCTGTTCCCAGTCCACCTGGCCGTGCTGCTGCTCCAGTTTCAACTGTTCTGCCTGCGGCTATGGAACCCTGACCTGTTCACCGGACGTGCTGCCTGTCCAAGACCTGCTGTTTTCAACTCTCTAGAGACAGCAGGAGCGGTAGAGATACTCTCAATGATCGACTATGAAAAGCCAACTGACATTTACTCCTGAGGTGCTGACCTGTTGCACATTCGACAACCACTGTGATTATTACTATTTGACCATGCTGGTCATTTATGAACGTTTGAACATCTTGGCCATCTGTTATAATCTCCACCCGGCACAGCCAGAAGAGGACTGGCCACCCCTCATAGCCTGGTTCCTCTCTAGGTTTCTTCCTAGGTTCTGGCATTTCTAGGGAGTATTTCCTAGCCACCGTGCTTCTACACCTACATTGCTTGCTGTTTGGGGTTT
>NC_074676.1:45517080-45539580 GCF_029448725.1 Salvelinus fontinalis | reverse complement strand
TAGCTAACGTTGACTGACTCTAATCTAGCTCTTATTTAGCTAATGTTGGCTGACGTTAAAATTCATCTAACTAGCTACTTAACTTAGCATCAGAGATGGAAGAGGAAGCGAGACACTCCACTTTGGATGTTTGTTTTGCAGCTAAACGTCAGCCGAACCTCTCTCTTGCCTCGTGACATTCCTATTGCTAATGTTAATTGAAAAGTTTAAATTCCGTCCCGATACCTCTACTTTTCCTGTCTTCAATGGGAATCATTTCTCTAAAGGGATTTACACCGTCTACTCAAACGGAGCCGACGCAGTTCTGCTCCTGACGCGTTCCAAAGATTCAGCCGCACAAATGTACATAGAACTACGTAGAGAGCGACGCAAACGGACCTCCATCGGCTTCGCTTGAGTAGACTGTGTAGGTTCCTAAAAAGACAGAAAGGAGACAGAAGGAGGAAACAAAGAGAGAGGGAAAGGAGAAAGGGAGTGAGGGGAAGAAGATGGGAGAGGAAAATACAAAATACAGGGAGGGGGAGAAAAAGAGAGCGAGAGAGAGAGAGAGAGAGAGAGAGAGAGAAACATACGTTTCCTATGCCAATAAAGCCCTTTAAATTGAACATGTAATTGAAAGAGAGAGGAGGGAGAGAGAGAGAGAATGATTTACCATCAAACCACGCCATGTAAATGTGTGCCTGAATCATCCAGATGAACTCCCGTATTCTCCTGTCTCTTGGTGCTTTTCCATTCCAGACTTCACCCCCCCTCACCAGAGTGTTTTCCCCTGTGTTATGTTAATGTCAGCTCTAGTGTGGCGAGCAGAATCAACAACCTCTGCATCATTCAAGCCCGTTGCTTGGTGAGAAGGTGTTAGCGGTTGTTATGTAAATGAGAAGCTGGAAAGTATCCAGAGCCTTGTCTTCAAGTTAGAGCTGGTCTGCCGGAGGTTAGTATCCTGTATAAGTACCTGCGGAGTAAAAATCTAGTTTATCAACGTTTCTCCGACTCTAACTTATATATTTTATCAGAAGAAGTCAGGAGGAGTCCATGACCTCACTACCTCTCTCACATTCCACGCTATCGAAACCTTTCAACTCAATTCAAGGGGCTATATTGGCATGGGAAACGTATGTTAACTTTGCCAAAGCAAGTGAAGTAGATAATATACAAAAGTGAAATAAACAATAAAAATGAACAGTAAACAATACACTCGCAGAAATTCCAAAATAATAAATACATTACAAATGTCATATTATGTCTATTTACAGTGTTTTAACGATGTACAAATAGTGAAAGTAGAAAAGGGGAAATAAATAAGCATAAATATGGGTTGTATTTACAATGGTGTTTGTTCTTCACTGGTTGACCTTTTCTTGTGGCAACAGGTCACAAATCTTGCTGCTGTGATCGCACACTGTGGTATTTCAAATTCTTTGTGGATCCGTGTAATCTGAGAGGAGATATGTGTCTCTCATATGATCATACATTGGGCAGGAGGTTAGGAAGTGCAGCTCAGTTTCCACCTCATTTTGTGGGCAGTGTGCACATAGCCTGTCTTCTCTTGAGAGCCAGGTGTGCCTTCGGCGGCCCTTCTCAATAGCAAGGCTATGCTCACTGAGTCTGTACATAGTCAAAGCTTTGAGTCAGTCACAGTGGTCAAGTATTCTGCAACTATGTACTCTCTGTTTAGGGCCAGATAGCATTCTAGTTTGCTCTGTTTTTTGGTTAATTCTTTCCAATGTGTCAAGTAATTATAATTTTGTTTTCTTATGATTTGGTTGGGTCTAATTGTATTGCTGTCCTGGGGCTCTGTGGGGTCTGTTTGTGATTGTGAACAAAGTCCCAGGACCAGCTTGCATAGGGGACTCTTCTCCGGGTTCATCTCTCAGTAGGTGATGGCTTTGTTATGGAAGGTTTGGGAATCACTTCCTTTTAGGTGGTTGTAGAATCTAACATCTCTTTTCTGGATTTTGATAATTAGCGTGAATTGGCCTAATTCTGCTCTGCATGCAGTATTTGGTGTTTTACATTGTACCTGCAGGATATTTTTGCAGAATTCTGCATGCAGAGTCTCAATTTGGTGTTTGTACCATTTTGCAAATTCTTGGTTGGTGAGCGGACTCCAGACCTCACAGCCATAAAGGGCAATGGGTTCAATAACTGATTCAAGTATTTTTAGCCAGATCCTAATTGGTATGTCAAATTTGATGTCCCTTTTGATGGCAAAGAAGGCTCTTCTTGCCTTGTCTCTCAGATCGTTCACAGCTTTTTGGAAGTTACCTGTGGAGCTGATGTTTAGGCCAAGGTATGTATTGTTTTTTGTGTGCTCTAGGGCAATTGTGTCTAGATGGAATTTGTATTTGTGGTCCTGGTGACTGGACCTTATTTGGAACACCATTATTTTGGTCTTTTTGAGATTTACTGTCAGGGCCCAGGTCTGGCAGAATCTGTGCAGAAGATCTAGGTGCTGCTGTAGGCCCTCCTTGGTTGGTGACAGAAGCACCAGATCATCAGTAAACAGTAGACATTTGACGTCAGATCCTAGCAGAATGAGACCGGGTGCTGCAGACTGTTCTAGTGCCCTCGCCAATTCGATGATATATATGTTGAAGAGGGTGGTGCTTAAGCTGCATCCCTGTCTCACCCCACGGCCCTGTGGGAAGAAATGTATTGTTGTTTGCCTATTTTAACCACACACTTGGTGTTTGTGTACATGGATTTTATAATGTTGTATGTTTAACCCCCATTACCACTTTCCATCAATTTGTATAGCAGACCCTTATGCCAAATTGAGTCGAAGGCTTTAATGAAATCAACAAAGCATGAGAAGACTTTGCATTTGTTTCGGTTTGTTTGTTTTATCAATTAAAGTGTAAATGGTGAATACGTGGTCTGTCGTACGATCATTTGGTAAAAAGCCAATTTGACATTTGCTCAGTACATAGGTTTCACTGAGAAAATGTACAAGTCTGCTTTTAATGATAATGCAGATGATTTTCCAAAGGTTACTGTTGACGCATATCCCACGGTAGTTATTGGGGTCAAATTTGTCTCCATTTTTGTGGATTGGGGTGATCAGTCCTTGTTTCCAAATATTGGGGAAGATGCCAGAGCTAAGGATGATGTTAAAGAGTTTAAGTATATACAACTTTAATTTCTTGTCTGTATTCATTGAGGATACCATCAACACCACAGGCCTTTTTGGGTTGGAGGGTGTTTATTTGATCCTGTAGTTGATCCTGTAGTTCATTCAAGGTAATTGTCCTCTCTCTCAGTCTCTCTCTCATATATATATATATATATATACAGTATAAATATATATATATATATATATATGGCAGACACTTAAAAACACATATGCGCCACACACACACATAGACAACAGACAACAGCCAACAGCCACACACACACACACAGACAACAGCCAACAGCCACACACACACACACATAGACAACAGCCAACAGCCACACACACACACAAAGACAACAGCCACACACACACACACAAGGACAACAGCCAACAGCCAACAGCCACACACACACACACAAATAGACAACAGCCAACAGCCACACACACACACACATAGACAACAGCCAACAGCCACACACACACACATACACACATTGACAACAGCCAACAGCCACACACACACACACACATAGACAACAGCCAACAGACACACACACACACACACACACACACACACACACACACACACACACACACACACACACACACACACGCATAGACAACAGCCAACAGCCACACACACACACGCATAGACAACAGCCAACAGCCACACACACACACGCATAGACAACAGCCAACAGCCACACACACACACGCATAGACAACAGCCAACAGTCACACACACACACACACACACACACACACACACACACACACACACACACACACACACACACACACACACACACACACACACACACATAGACAACAGCCAACAGCCACACACACACACGCATAGACAACAGCCAACAGCCACACACACACACGCATAGACAACAGCCAACAGCCACACACACACACGCATAGACAACAGCCAACAGTCACACACACACACACACACACACACACACACACACACACACACACACACACACACACACACACACACACACACACACACACACACACACACACACACACACACACACATAGACAACAGCCACACACACACGCATAGACAACAGCCAACAGCCAACAGCCACACACACACATAGACAACAGCCATCCCCGATACAGTACATGCCCCTATTTTTTTTTTAAACACACACACACACACACACACACACACACACACACACACACACACACACACACACACACACACACACACACACACACACACACACACACACACACACACACACACACACACACGGAGATACAGGCTTGTCCACACAATGAGAGATCCTGCTCGCCCTCTGTGTAGTCTAACCCAGAAAGGGTATATAGTCTCTACAGGACACCCAGCTTAACTGTTCTGTATGAAAAGCTATTGTGTATTTCATCTTTAACTGCTGCTCATGCCTTTGATATAACCAACATATTGGATCGTCTTATAGTATTTACAGCTCACTTGTACAATACCGTGTAACGATGTCGTTCAATCTTTATCTTGGACATTTCTTGGACGTTTCTCCGAACAGCTGTTTGTCTGCAGAGGGTAGCCGTGATCCGGTGGTTCACATTTTCCCCATACCGGTGGCTTTCAATGACTTTATAATGGTCCAAAATATACCATGAAGAACTCAAAACCCATTTGTGGTTTTACATGTTTCTTTTTTCTTTTCTCCTTTTTCCACCAGCTGGTCGTCGTGAGTAACATATACAAAACAAGACATATCAAGAAGCGGAAACACATGAGCGGCTATTCAACTATCTGACGGGGATTTATTTAAGACACACCCGCTAATTTCCCAATCAATGATCAGCTGTTAGCACAGCTCATCTCCCGAGGTAAGAAAACTCCCAATAGTTAGAGATTTTACCACGGTGTAATAGACTACTACTCCAGGGGACGAGATAGCCTCGCGCCAGATAGTGATCATCCCTGATCACTGATCATCTCTAAAGCCAAAACCTCATTTGGACGCCTTTCCTTCCAGTTCTCTGCTGCCTGCGACTGGAACGAATTGCAAAAATCTCTGAAGTTGGAGACTTTTATCTCCCTAGACAACTTTAAACATCTGCTATCCGAGAAGCTAACCGATCGCTGCAGCTGTACATAGTCCATCGGTATATAGCCCACCCAATTTACCTACCTCACCCCCCATACTGCTTTTATTTATTAACTTTTCTGCTCTTTTGCACACCAGTATCTCTACTTGCACATGATAATCTGATGATTTATCACTCCAGTGTTAATCTGCTAAATTGTAATTATTCGATTTATTGCCTACCTCCTCATGCCTTTTGCACACATTGTATATAGATTCTCTTTTTTTCTACCATGTTATTGACTTGTTTATTGTTTACTCCATGTGTAACTCTGTGTTGTTGTCTGTTCACACTGCTATGCTTTATCTTGGCCAGGTCGCAGTTGCAAATGAAAACTTGTTCTCAACTAGCCTACCTGGTTAAATAAAGGTGAAATAAAAAATATTTAAAAAATAGATAGCCAGGGCTCAACTGGAGATAATTACATTAAGATCAGTAGAGAGAGAGAGAGAGAGAGAGAGAGAGATGTTTACCTGCCCACACATGACCCAGTCAGGTCAGGAGGAGCAACAACCGGAAAGTTAGGACAGGGAGTTCCAGGCAGGAATGCAGCCAGCCAGGTCAGGGCTTTAGGGGTGTGTAGCTGGCTGCTGACATACTCTCTGACACACACACACACACACACACACACACACACACACACACACACACACACACACACACACACACACACACACACACACACACACACACACACACACACACACACACACACAGGCAGGTGGGTAAGGAAGAGACAGGTGGGTAAAGAAGAAGCAGGTGGGCGAGGATGAAGGATGAAGGAGTTGGGGGCTGACACAGAGATAATATAATGTCCCATTGAGCAGACACTTTGATCCAAAGCAACTTACACATTCTACACACTGGTGGTAACGGGAATAGAACCCACTATTCTGGCATTGCAAACACAGTACTCTACCAACTTAGCTACAGAGGACTGCGACTATCATAACGATCACAACAATCACACAGATAGCCTCAATGATCACACAGACAGCTACAACGATCATGCAGATGGCCCCAACGATCACACAGACAGCTACAACAATCACGCAGACAGCTTCAGCGATCACGCAGACAGCCTCAACGATCACGCAGACAGCCTCAACGATCACACAAGTAACCTCAACTAACCAAACTTTTCTGTCGCTCCCTTTCCCAAGGTCTGTCTGTCTATCCCTTTCTTCCTGTCTGTCTGTCTGTCTGTCTGTCTGTCTGTCTGTCTGTCTGTCTGTCTGTCTGTCCCTTTCTTCCTGTCTGTCTCTCTGTCTGTCTCTGTCTGTCTGTCTGTCTGTCTGTCTGTCTGTCCCTTTCTTCCTGTCTGTCTGTCTCTCCCTTTCTGTCTGTCTGTCTGTCTGTCTGTCTGTCTGTCTGTCTGTCTGTCTGCCTGTCTGACTGTCTGTCTGTCTGTCTGTCTGTCTGTCTGTCTGTCTGTCTGTCTGTCTGTCCCTTTCTTCCTGTCTGTCTGTCTCTCCCTTTCTTCCTGTCTGTCTGTCTGTCTGTCTGTCTGTCTGTCTGCCTGTCTGCCTGTATGTCTCCCTGTCTGTCTGTCTCCCTGTATGTCTCCATGTCTGTCTCCCTGTCTGTCTGTCTCCCTGTCTGTCTCACTGTCTCCCTGTCTGTCTCCCTGTCTTCCTGTCTGTCTCCCTGTCTTCCTGTCTGTCTCCCTGTCTTCCTGTCTGTCTCCCTGTCTGTCTCCCTGTCTGTCTCCCTGTCTTCCTGTCTGTCTCCCTGTCTTCCTGTCTGTCTCCCTGTCTGTTTCTGCGTCTCCCTCCTTCCATCTCCTCAGTCCCCGTGACAGATTATCTCCTTCACGCATAGCTCTCCTCCTTCTCCTCCCTCTCTCTTCCGGTCTCTCCCCAGGCCACAGCTTGTGATAGCCAGCTAACCAACCTGAGAGAGGAGGCTTTTGGAGCCTCATCTCCACCTTCCGTCTCTCTCCGTTGGGCCCCATGTTCCACTGTAACACCTTGGCAGCTCTCTCTCCGTTGGGTCCATGTTCCACTGTAACACCTTGGCATCTCTCTCTCCGTTGGACCCATGTTCCACTGTAACACCTTGGCATCTCTCTCTCCGTTGGTCCATGTTCCACTGTAACACCTTGGCAGCTCTCTCTCCGTTGGGCCCCATGTTCCACTGTAACACCTTGGCATCTCTCTCTCCGTTGGGTCCATGTTCCACTGTAACACCTTGGCAGCTCTCTCTCCGTTGGGCCCCATGTTCCACTGTAACACCTTGGCAGCTCTCTCTCCGTTGGGCCCCATGTTCCACTGTAACACCTTGGCAGCTCTCTCTCCGTTGGGCCCCATGTTCCACTGTAACACCTTGGCAGCTCTCTCTCCGTTGGGTCCATGTTCCACTGTAACACCTTGGCAGCTCTCTCTCCGTTGGGTCCATGTTCCACTGTAACACCTTGGCAGCTCTCTCTCCGTTGGGTCCATGTTCCACTGTAACACCTTGGCAGCTCTCTCTCCGTTGGGTCCATGTTCCACTGAAACACCTTGGCAGCTCTCTCTCTGTTGGGTCCACGTTCCACTGTAACACCTTGGCAGCTCTCTCTCCGTTGGGTCCATGTTCCACTGTAACACCTTGGCAGCTCTCTCTCCGTTGGATCCATGTTCCACTGTAACACCTTGGCAGCTCTCTCTCTGTTGGGTCCACGTTCCACTGTAACACCTTGGCAGCTCTCTCTCCGTTGGGTCCATGTTCCACTGTAACACCTTGGCAGCTCTCTCTCCGTTGGGCCCCATGTTCCACTGTAACACCTTGGCAGCTATCTCTCCGTTGGGCCCCATGTTCCACTGTAACACCTTGGCAGCTCTCTCTCCGTTGGGCCCCATGTTCCACTGTAACACCTAGGCAGCTCTCTCTCCGTTGGGCCCCATGTTCCACTGTAACACCTTGGCAGCTCTCTCTCCGTTGGGTCCATGTTCCACTGTAACACCTTGGCATCTCTCTCTCCGTTGGACCCCATGTTCCACTGTAACACCTTGGCAAATCTCTCTCCGTTGGACCCCATGATCCACTGTAATACCTTGGCAGCTCTCTCTCCGTTGGGTCCATGTTCCACTGTAACACCTTGGCAGCTCTCTCTCCGTTGGGCCCCATGATCCACTGTAACACCTTGGCAGCTCTCTCTCCGTTGGGCCCCATGTTCCACTGTAACACCTTGGCAGCTCTCTCTCCGTTGGGCCCCATGTTCCACTGTAACACCTTGGCAGCTCTCTCTCCGTTGGGCCCCATGTTCCACTGTAACACCTTGGCAGCTCTCTCTCTGTTGGGTCCATGTTCCACTGTAATACCTTGGCAGCTCTCTCTCCGTTGGGTCCATGTTCCACTGTAACACCTTGGCAGCTCTCTCTCCGTTGGACCCCATGTTCCACTGTAACACCTTGGCAGCTCTCTCTCTGTTGGGTCCATGTTCCACTGTAATACCTTGGCAGCTCTCTCTCCGTTGGGTCCATGTTCCACTGTAACACCTTGGCAGCTCTCTCTCCGTTGGACCCCATGTTCCACTGTAACACCTTGGCAGCTCTCTCTCCGTTGGGCCCCATGTTCCACTGTAATACCTTGGCAGCTCTCTCTCCGTTGGGCCCCATGTTCCACTGTAACACCTAGGCAGCTCTCTCTCCCATCAAATAGCTGGATGCTGGCACACTCTCTCTCTCTAGCTCTCCCCCACATTCATGGTTTTGTTACTTTTCAGCGTGAAACAACTTTAGTGGCCTATGATGATAAACAGCTGTGGCTTAATTACGATGGATTTATATATTTATATGCTCCTTTTTGAGGACTTTTCGTTGGCAGAAACGTGCTTATTTGCTATTTGGCATCATTAACTTTCAAGGGGGGGGGTCATTATTATTTATGGCTGTTTTGTTTCCAAACGGCTCGGAGAGATAACAATACTAAAATAGATCATTCACGTTGATTTGTTTCCAGTGCCCGGCACTCCACACTCTACACTGTTACTTACAAGAGATCTTGTCAGCTATATTCCTAATGGCCACTCAGTTAATTAATCTCACACTTGGCTGCAGTAATAACTTGACTCGTTAGACCTTTCCAAATAGGCTTTGCCTCTTTAACATGCCGCCGAGGCCCATGCTAAAGTGCTGGAAAAATCTGAGGTTGGGGAGAGAGAGAGAGAGAGAGAGAGAGAGAGAGAGAGAGAGAGAGAGAGAGAGAGAGAGAGAGAGAGAGAGAGAGAGAGAGAGAGAGAGAGAGAGAGAGAGAGAGAGAGAGAGAGAGAGACAGAGAGATAGAGAGATAGAGAGTGAGAGAGAGAGAGAGAGAGAGAGAGAGACAGAGAGATAGAGAGATAGAGAGAGAGAGAGAGAGAGAGAGAGAGAGAGAGAGAGAGAGAGAGAGAGAGAGATTTACCCAAAAACCATGCAAATGTGTGCCTGACCATCCCAGATGGCATTACGGTGCATCATTTATACATTTTGATCATTTATTCCTGATCCCATACCTGTATTTTCCGTCTCTATCTGGCCTGGTCCGTCTCTATCTGGCAAGCTGACGTGGCCCCTCGCTTAATCACATAGTAATGTATTCAATCTATAGAAGTGAGACTCTGCACTGAAGTGACAGAAGGGTCACGCACAGAAAATGTGCCGCTGTGCAATTAATGGAATTGACTGATGGACGGATCGACATCCAAGATGGCGGGGGACCATATGGTGTGGGGGGGGCTCTAACCGGCTCACTACAATTACATAAAGACCTCTGGTGCATCGCCACAACACAGAGATAGCTAGGGGGCCCCAGAGGGCAAACGAGGAAGAATAAATCACACATCACTTACCAAGCCAGGCCAGACACACTGACTCACAGCTAGCTAGCATATGGCTCTCTAGCCCTCCAGAGAACATGGCTGTATATAGGTGGGATTTGTTTTTTTGTTGGTCATTCTCTCTCTGTGTGTGTTTGTGTGTCTTTTTGTTTATCCGTCAACCGTCCGTCCGTCCGTCCGTCCGTCCGTCCGTCCGTCCGTCTGTCTGTCTATTTTACTGCTGTGTCCAGGCGGTCAGACACAATCTAGCCGATTGGAACACACTGACAGTGCAATTTGCAGTCATCCATTACAACTGGGTGGATAGGTGTCAGTTACAACCGTTGTCCCAGAAGAAAATAACTGCCCCAGACCAAATCAGAGCTACTCCCCGTGTCATCTACTCAAAAGACTGACATAGATCCTCCATATAGTATGACCATACATCTGAATTAAAGTACAGTCGTAAACAGGTGTCTCCTGGGTTGGGGGTGAAAGTAGTAGTAGGGTAGACTATAGAGATTACTCGGGGAAGACACATTTCAGTTGAAGGCATCCAGTTGTGTAACTGACTAGTTATCTCTCTCTCTCTCTCTCTCTCTCTCTCTCTCTCTCTCTCTCTCTCTCTCTCTCTCTCTCTCTCTCTCTCTCTCTCTCTCTCTCTCTCTCAATTCAATTCAATTCAATTGACTTTATTGACATGGTAAGTTCGTTATTACTTACATTGTCAAAGTATACTCTCTCTCTCTCTCTCTCTCCCTCTTTCTCTTTCTTTCTCTGTCTCTTTCTCTCTCTCTCTCACTCTCTCTCACTCTCTCTCTCTCTCTCTCCCTTGCTCTCTCTTGCTCTCTCTCTCTCTCTCTCTCTCTCTCCCTTGCTCTCTCTTGCTCTCTCTCTCGCTCACTCTCTCTCTCTCCCTCAGTCTCTCTCTTTCTCCTGCTCTCTCTCTCTCCATCTCTCTCTCTCTCCATCTCTCTCTCTCCCTCAGTCTCTCTCTCTCTTCCCCCCTCTCTCTCTCTCTCTCTTTCCTTCTCTTCCTTCCAGTGGTAAGAGGAGAGTGGAGAAGGTTGTTAGAGCATGGTGTATATCTAATGTATTTTTCACCCCTCATTGTAACTAAAGCGTGCAGTTGTAGGGTACCCCCCATCCCCTCACTACACTGAATTGTAATAGGTATACAGCTTTAAGATGGTGAAAACGTCTTAACATACATGTCAGATTTCAATACTGGCCGATGTCATAACTTTGGAGGATATCTTCTCTCGAAAGAGCCATTTTTCATATTTTTTGCGATATTCCCACCTGGAGAAATGTGTAATTTAACAGAGAGTCTAACACCTTTCTCCTTTGTCTGCCTGCTAAGCTAATCATCACACAATCCCTTCTCAAAGTCAGAGTATGGTTTAAGAAAAGTACGGAATGTCACGATTCCAAAGCTACACGATATTACAGATAGCTAGTCAATTATCTCACATCTCAGAAAATAATTGTAATGTTGTAAATCTTGTTGATGAAATTCATACCAAATGTTGTGTTTTTTTTAGCTATCGCCCAATTTACTCCCGTTCCCTCTTTAAAGGAGCGCTCTCCTTGTCTCAGAATCGCCCAGAATGCACCGCGCGGCCCATTGACGTAGCATAGGGTGTTAAAAAGATTCCAATGGAGTGTGTGCGTGTGCGTGTGCGTGCGTGTGCGTGTGCGTGCGTGTGCGTGCGCGTGTGTGTGTGTGTGTGTACCAGGTTATCTACTGGCTGGTGTAATTGGGGGAGATAAAATATAAAGTGAGAGAGAAAGTGAGATAGGACATAGAGGACTACTGTGGCTATAGGGCTTGAGGGATAAATAACAGAGGTCAGACGGCTGGAAAGGTCATTCCATCCAGGGACAATCGTTGATCTATACATTAACCCCAGCTGACAGCTCACTTCACACTGTTGAGTCTATATTACCTGACAGGCTACAAATCACACCGGATTGGATGAGGGTATAATTAAATAAGGCCGAGGAGGTGTGGTATATGGCCAATATTCCACGGCTAAGGGCGGTTGTTATGCGCAAACACAGAGTGCCTGGACACATCCCTTAGCCGTGGAATATTGGCCACATACCACAAATCCCCGATGTGCCTTATTGCTATCATAAACTGGTTACCAATGTAATTAGAGCTACAAAAATAAACATTTTGTCATGCCTGTGGTATACGATCTGATATACCACGGATGTCAGTCAATCAGAATTCAGCTGCTCGATCCACCCAGTTTATAACATACCCTAACGTGGATGTTGATTAAGGCAACCCCCCCCCCCCCCCCCCCCTCAGCACCTCTCTGTTTCAGAGGGGTTGGGTTAAATGTGGAAGACACGTTTCAGTTAAATGCTTTCAGTTGTCCAACTGACTACGTATCAACCTTTTTTCCCCTTCACCCAGAAGACACTCAATAATACATACTCCTGTAAAGGACGACAGGTTGGATTGAGAACCCTGTCGAAAAAGAGGATTGTTCACAAAGTGGGAAGAGAGTAGGATTCAATAGGTTTAGACATTATCGAGATCTTTCTTTTCTTAAAACATCTATTTTCTGTCTCACGTGCACACACACACCTAGACACACACACACACACACACACAAACACACACCTAGACACACACACACACACACACACCTAGACACACACACACACACACCTAGACACACACACACACACACCTAGACACACCTAGACACACACACACACACACACACACACACACACACACACACACACACACACACACACACACACACACACCTAGACACACACACCTAGACACACACACACACACACACACACACACACACACACACACACACACACACACACACACACACACACACACACACCTAGACACACACACACACACACACACACACACACCTAGACACACACACACCTAGACACACACACACCTAGACACACACACACCTAGACACACACACACCTACACACACACACACACACACACACACACACACACACCTAGACACACACACACCTAGACACACACACACATAGACACACACCTAGACACACACACACCTAGACACACACACACCTAGACACACACACACACACACACACACACACACACACACACACACACATACACACACACACACATACATACACACACACACACACAGGTCACAGAACATGCTTACCTTGGAATCATTTGGCGTTGAAGGTCATAATTACAGACCTTATGACCACACCCTTGTTCCTGTCACGATCGTTGCTACATGTAAATGTTTAGATCCAATGCAACACCGCCCGTGAAACTCACTGTGATCCCCGCAACACCGCCCGTGAAACTCACTGTGATCCCTGCAACACCGCCCGGGAAACTCACTGTGATTCCTGCAACACCGCCCGTGAAACTCACTGTGATTCCTGCAACACCGCCCGTGAAACTCACTGTGATCCCTGCAACACCGCCCGGGAAACTCACTGTGATCCCTGCAACACCGCCCGTGAAACTCACTGTGATTCCTGCAACACCGCCCGTGAAACTCACTGTGATCCCCGCAACACCGCCTGTGAAACTCACTGTTATCCCTGCAACACCGCCCGTGAAACTCACTGTGATCCAATGCAACACCGCCCGTGAAACTCACTGTGATCCCTGCAACACCGCCCGTGAAACTCACTGTGATCCCCGCAACACCGCCCGTGAAACTCACTGTGATCCCTGCAACACGGCCCGTGAAACTCACTGTGATCCCTGCAACACCGCCCGGGAAACTCACTGTGATCCCTGCAACACCGCCCGTGAAACTCACTGTGATCCCTGCAACACCGCCCGTGTAACTCACTGTGATCCCTGCAACAACCCCCTTTGAAACGCACTGTGATCCCTGCAACACCGCCTGTGAAACTCACTGTGATCCCAGCAACACCGCCCGTGAAACTCACTGTGAGCCCTGCAACACCGCCCGTGAAACTCACTGTGATCCCTGCAACACCGCCCGTGAAACTCACTGTGATCCCTGCAACACCGCCCGTGAAACTCACTGTGATCCCTGCAACACCGCCGGTGAAACTCACTGTGATCCCCGCAACACCGCCCGTGAAACTCACTGTGATCCCCGCAACACCGCCCGTGAAACTCACTGTGATCCCCGCAACACCGCCCGTGAAACTCACTGTGAGCCCTGCAACACGGCCCGTGAAACTCACTGTGATCCACGCAACACCGCCCGTGAAACTCACTGTGATCCCTGCAACACCGCCCGTGAAACTCACTGTGATCCCTGCAACACCGCCCGTGAAACTCCCTGTGATCCCTGCAACACCGCCCGTGAAACTCACTGTGATCCCTGCAACACCGCCCGTGAAACTCACTGTGATCCAATGCAACACCGCCCGTGAAACTCACTGTGATTCCTGCAACACCGCCCGTGAAACTCACTGTGATCCCTGCAACACCGCCCGTGAAACTCACTGTGATCCACGCAACACCGCCCGTGAAACTCACTGTGATCCCTGCAACACCGCCCGTGAAACTCACTGTGATCCCCGCAACACCACCCGTGAAACTCACTGTGATCCAATGCAACACCGCCGGTGAAACTCACTGTGATCCCTGCAACACCGCGTTACCTTTAGATTGTAAACTGTCATGGTCAAAACATAAAGATGGACTGGTTGTAAAGATGGGAAGAGGTCTGGCTGTAATGAAGAGATGCTCTTTTTTGACAACTTTTAAAAAGTCCTTCAGGCTCTAGTTTTATCTTATCTTGATTATTGTCCAGTCATGTGGTCAAGTGCTGTAAACAAAGACCTGCAGCTGGTCCAGAACAGAGCGGTACGTCTTGCTCTTCATTGTAATCAGAGGGCTGATATTAATACTATGCTGCCAGTCTCTCTTGGCTCAAGAGTTGAGGAAAGACACTGCATCACTTCTTGTTTTTATAAGAAACATTATTGTGTTGAAAATGTTAAATTGTTTGTATAGTCAACTTCCACACTGCACTGACACACAGACCAGACATGCCACCAGGGGGTCATTCCACAGTCCAAAGGTCCAGAACAAACTTAAGGAAATGTACAGTATTATACAGAGCCATGAGTGCGTGGAACTAACCTTCCATCGTATATAGCGCAAGTGAACAGCAAACCTGGTGTCAAAAAATGTAAATAAAGCGACACCTCACGGCAAAACGCCTCTCCCCCATGTGATCTTCTTATTGTGTGTTTGTACTGACATGTATGTGGAACTGAAATATACATGTTAATGTTTTTAAATGTATGTAAATTGTAAAGTATTTTGTCTGTAACGTCTTTTTGTTATGCGTCGGGCCCCAGTAAGACTAGCTGTCGCCATTGGGGATCCTATTAATTATCAGAGTACATAGTTCAGTCATTTGGTTATTTCTGTGACCACAGTTGAGGACTATAAGAAGCATGACAAATGAATTGGCTATTCAAATTCAAGACTGCTTTCTTGGCCATTTGAAAAAAGAGATGTCAATGTGACTTGCCTGGTTAGAAAAAAGTATGTATAAGTCATACCACACACACACACGCGCACACACACATGCACACACACACACGCGCACAGACAAAAACAAAAATGCATGCATGGTCAGAGACAAAGACACCACCCAACACACACACACACACACACAGAGACACACACACACACACACACACACACACACACACACACACACACACACACAGAGAGACACACACACACGCACACACAAACGCACACTCACACAGACACACACACACACACACACACACACACACACAGACACACACACAGACACACACACACACACACACACAAACACACACACACACACACACACACACACACACACGTCATCTACCATACTCACACACAGACACGTATGAGAAGTCTTGGTGGTCCAGGTTAGGTGGGGTCCTATTGGACTGGGCGAGTCAGTCCTGACCACAGGGATCATCCCTAGCCTGGTCATAGTCCGAGTCCCAAATGGCACCCTATTCCTGATGTAGTGCACTACTTTTAACCAGGACTCTGATCAAAAGTAGTGCACTATGTAGGGAATAGGTTGCCATTCGGGACTCATTCGTAGATCTGACCCTGAACCACACAGAACCACTCAGAGCGGGCAGAAACCAATGAGGCCCAAAGCACAGGGACCTGTAAATCTGACTCAGGACCTGTGTTTATACCTTCAAAACCACATCACACAAGGCTATAGTAGATGGACAGACAGACAAACGGACTTAATGTTCGTGCCAAGTGATGTCACCACCACCAAAACTAGACTGAAGTGAACTCGACTTCCTGGGTGTAGTGCGTTGGTTACGGGACTGCCGTGGTTACGGGACTGCCGTTATTACGGGACTGGCGTGATTACGGGTCTGACGTATTGACATGTCAGGGAGGTGCATGATTTTTTATTACCTGCTAGTCTACAAATGAGCAAGACTGGAAATTAGTTGGGAGGATGTTTTGTGCCACATCCCGACTAGGAACTATTTATCTTTAGGACTCACGCTACGGAGGACATCAAAGGATGGGACACCTCATCCCCTTTTGATATCTCTTTAAGTTTGTTTTGCAAATGAAACCAAGCGCACCAGGACGAGGATCTGGGAGAGAAGATTAGAGAGCCTGGGCCTACCTATCACGCCTAAACTCAATTAACATGAAAAGTACCTCCTCAAAGTAGGGATGCAGATGCTGTAAATTATTCAAGGTGTCCCTACCTGTCACTTAAGGTGTCCCTACCTGTCACTTAAGGTGTCCCTACCTGTCACTTAAGGTGTCCCTACCTGTCACTTAAGGTGTCCCTACCTGTCACTTAAGGTGTCCCTACCTATCACTTAAGGTGTCCCTACCTGTCACTTAAGGTGTCCCTACCTATCACTTAAGGTGTCCCTACCTGTCACTTAAGGTGTCCCTACCTGTCACTTAAGGTGTCCCTATCTGTCACTTAAGGTGTCCCTATCTGTCACTTAAGGTGTCCCTACCTATCACTTAAGGTGTCCCTACCTGTCACTTAAGGTGTCCCTACCTATCACTTAAGGTGTCCCTACCTGTCACTTAAGGTGTCCCTACTTGTCACTTAAGGTGTCCCTACTTGTCACTTAAGGTGTCCCTACTTGTCACTTAAGGTGTCCCTACCTGTAACTTAAGGTGTCCCTAATTGTCACTTAAGGTGTCCCTACTTGTCACTTAAGGTGTCCCTACTTGTCACTTAAGGTGTCCCTACCTGTCACTTAAGGTGTCCCTACCTGTCACTTAAGGTGTCCCTACCTATCACTTAAGGTGTCCCTACCTGTCACTTAAGGTGTCCCTACTTGTCACTTAAGGTGTCCCTACTTGTCACTTAAGGTGTCCCTACTTGTCACTTAAGGTGTTCCCTACTTGTCACTTAAGGTGTCCCTACTTGTCACTTAAGGTGTCCCTACTTGTCACTTAAGGTGTCCCTACTTGTCACTTAAGGTGTCCCTACCTGTAACTTAAGGTGTCCCTACTTGTCACTTAAGGTGTCCCTACTTGTCACTTAAGGTGTCCCTACTTGTCACTTAAGGTGTCCCTACCTATCACTTAAGGTGTCCCTACCTGTCACTTAGGGTGTCCCTACCTGTCACTTAAGGTGTCCCTACTTGTCACTTAAGGTGTCCCTACTTGTCACTTAAGGTGTCCCTACTTGTCACTTAAGGTGTCCCTACCTGTCACTTAAGGTGTCCCTACCTATCACTTAAGGTGTCCCTACCTGTCACTTAAGGTGTCCCTACTTGTCACTTAAGGTGTCCCTACCTGTCACTTAAGGTGTCCCTACTTGTCACTTAAGGTGTCCCTACTTGTCACTTAAGGTGTCCCTACTTGTCACTTAAGGTGTCCCTACCTGTCACTTAAGGTGTCCCTACCTGTCACTTAAGGTGTCCCTACCTATCACTTAAGGTGTCCCTACCTGTCACTTAAGGTGTCCCTACCTGTCACTTAAGGTGCCCCTACCTGTCACTTAAGGTGTCCCTACCTATCACTTAAAGTGTCCCTACCTGTCACTTAAGGTGTCCCTACCTGTCACTTAAGGTGTCCCTACCTATCACTTAAGGTGTCCCTACCTGTCACTTAAGGTGTCCCTACTTGTCACTTAAGGTGTCCCTACCTGTCACTTAAGGTGCCCCTACCTGTCACTTAAGGTGTCCCTACCTATCACTTAAAGTGTCCCTACCTGTCACTTAAGGTGTCCCTACCTGTCACTTAAGGTGTCCCTACCTGTCACTTTATTCAATATGGGTTTCCAGATGAAAATACATTTCCATGAAGGGCAAGAGATCTCATATTTGTTTTCAACACAACACTCGACAATGAGGAGTTAAAAAAAGTCAAGGTTAGAAAAAAGAGTTATAGAGTTGCAGAGACTGCATGTGGCGACTGACCGTGAATGTTTAGATTGTATGGATCGTCTAGAAGCTCAGCCATTAGTGACGGACTAATTAGGGTTTAGTGTCGAGTGACCAAGTGGTCTCCTGCACCGATCGAAAGAGAAGATTCATGAATAAGTAAATGCAGTGGCAGCTTTGCCGCTTAATTAGCAAAAGCAGAGAAAAAAATGCCTACTCCCAAGAGGCCAACCCAGTCTGGGTTTAAAGGGGCTGGGCTGTCAACAGCACTAGTCTTCCTCCCACATTGATTGATGCAGAGCTAAAAGTGGCTTTGGAAGGGGGTAATGTTTTCACATCCCACATCGACCGCCTCGTTCACTGACCGTCCCCATCTGGCTGGGGGGGTAATTTGACCACGCTGTGTGTTCCTGCTCGCTTTCATGTCCCTGGCGATTGTTTTCACACTCTTCGCCCGATCTGCCTGGGTATTTAAAACCCCATACAACACCTCACGTGCCCTGGATTTAGGCACCCTCTGACACCCTATAACAACAGATAGAGTTACAGCCCATAGAGGTTCCATCTGACACCCTATAACAACAGATAGAGTTAAAGCCCATTGAGGTTCCATCTGACACCCTATAACAACAGACAGAGTTACAGCCCATTGAGGAACTGTAACGGCTTGTGCTCTCCTCATCCTCAGATGAGGTGAGGAGAGAAGGATCCTCAGACCAAAACGCAGCTTCAGGGAAATAAGCCATCTTTTATTTAACAACGATGATGGCAACACGAAAACAAATACAAAACACTTTCAAACTACAAAACAAGAAAACGACGTCGAACGAAACCTGAACATAAACTACATAACTAAACATAAACTCACGTACAGGAAACAGACGACATCGAAATGAAACGAAACAAACAAACGCTACAGTCCAGTGTGGTACGAACAAACATACTGACACGGAAGACAATCACCCACAAACAAACAGTGAGAATGCCCTACCTAAATATGACTCTTAATTAGAGGCAAACGCAAACCACCTGCCTCTAATCAAGAGCCATACCAGGCAAACCAAAACCAACATAGAAACAGATAACATAGAATGCCCACCCAACCTCACGTCCTGACCAACTAACACACAAAAACTAACATAAATAGGTCAGGAACGTGACAGTACCCCCCCCACAAGGTGCGAACTCCGGACGCACCAGCACAAAGTCTAGGGGAGGGTCTGGGTGGGCATCTAACCACGGTGGTGGCTCAGGCTCCGGGCGCGGTTCCCACCCCACCATAATCCATCCTAGCCTCCTCCCTCCAAGAATGTCCACCCTCTTTCTTCCCCCACAAAATCCTCTTAATAACATATCTAAGAATGACAACACCGGGACAGAGAGATAAACCAAGACAGAGGGATAGATAAGAATATAGAGGTAGATAAAGATAGAGAGGGAGATCAGGATAGAGGGGCAACTCCGGACTGAAAGGCAGCTCCGGACAGAGAGACAGCTCTGGACTGATGGGCAGTTCTGGGTATCTAGCCTTTTCAGGCTGAAGGGCAGCTCATGGCTGACTGACGACTCTCGACGCTCATGGCAGGCTGACGGCTCTCGACGCTCATGGCAGGCTGACGGCTCTCGACGCTCATGGCAGGCTGACGGCTCTCGACGCTCATGGCAGGCTGACGGCTCTCGACGCTCATGGCAGGCTGACGGCTCTCGACGCTCATGGCAGGCTGACGGCTCTGGCTGCTCATGGCGCTCTGACGGCTCTGGCTGCTCATGGCGCTCTGACGGCTCTGGCTGCTCATGGCGCTCTGACGGCTCTGGCTGCTCATGGCGCTCTGACGGCTCTGGCTGCTCATGGCTCGCTGGCGGCTCTGGCAGATCCTGTCTGGTTTGCGGCTCTGGCAGATCCTGTCTGGTTGGCGGCTCTGGCAGATCCTGTCTGGTTGGCGGCTCTGGCAGATCCTGTCTGGTTGGCGACTCTGGCAGATCCTGTCTGGCTGACGGCTCTAGCGGCTCCTGTCTGGCTGACGGCTCTAGCGGCTCCTGTCTGGCTGACGGCTCTGTAGGCTCATGGCAGACGGGCGGCTTTGCAGGCTCATGGCAGACGGGCGGCTTTGCAGGCTCCTGGCAGACGGATGGCTCAGATGGCGCTGGGGAGACGGATGGCTCAGATGGCGCTGGGGAGACGAATGGCTCAGATGGCGCTGGGGAGACGGATGGCTCAGATGGCGCTGGGGAGACGGATGGCTCAGATGGCGCTGGGGAGACGGATGGCTCTGGCCGGATACGGTGCACTGTAGACCTGGTGCGTGGTGCCGGAACTGGAGGCACCGGGCTAAGGATAAGCACCTTCCTACTAGTGCGGGGAGCAGGGACAGGGCACACTGTATTCTCAAAGCCTACTCTATCCCTGATGCGTGGTACCGGCACTGGTGACGCCGGGCTGAGGACAAGCACATCAGGATTAGTAGGGGGAGAAGATACAGTGTGTTCAAGGCTCTGGAGACGCACTGGTAGCTTAGTGCGTGGGGCCGGAACTGGAGGCACCGGGCTAGATACACGCACTACAGGGAGAGTGCGTGGAGGAGGAACAGGGCTCAGGATACGCACTGGTAGCCTAGTGCGTAGTGTAGACACTGTAGGTACTAGGCTGGGGCGGGGAGGTGGTGCCGGAAATACCGGACCGTGGAGGCGTACTGGCACTCTTGAGCATTGAGCTTGCCCAACCTTACCTGGTTGAATACTCCCGGTTGCCCGACCAGTGCGGGGAGGTGGAATAACCCGCACCGGGCTATGTAGGCGAACCGGGGAAACCATGCGTAAGGCAGGTGCCATGTATGCCGGCCCGAGGAGACGCACTGGAGACCAGACGCGTTGAGCCGGCCTCATGACACCTGGCGCAGTACCCAATCTAGCCCTACCAGTGCGGGGAGGTGGAATAACCCGCACTGGGCTATGCACTCGTACAGGAGACACCGTGCGCTCTACTGCGTAACACGGCGCCTGCCCGTACTCCCGCTCTCCACGGTAAGCCTGGGAAGTGGGCGCAGGTCTCCTACCTGCCCTTGGCCCACTACCTCCTAGCCCCCCCCCAAGAAATTTTTGGGAATTACTTACGGGCTTTTTTGGCTTCCGTGCCAGACGCGTTCCCTCATAGCTCCGGTTCCTCTCTCCGGTAGCCTCCGCTCTCCTCAGTGCCTCCAGCTGTTCCCATGGGAGGCGATCTCTACCAGCTAGGATCTCCTCCCATGTGTAGACACCTTTTCCATCCAATAAATCCTCCCATGTCCATTGCTCCTTCTTCTGTCCCTTACTCCGTTTATTTTTCCCTGGCCGCTTGGTCTTAGCGTGGTGGGTGATTCTGTATAAGCTGTCGCTTTCCTCATCCTCGGATGAGGTGAGGAGAGAAGGATCCTCAGACCAAAACGCAGCTTCAGGGAAATAAGCCATCTTTTATTTAACAACGATGATGGCAACACGAAAACAAATACAAAACACTTTCAAACTACAAAACAAGAAAACGACGTCGAACGAAACCTGAACATAAACTACATAACTAAACATAAACTCACGTACAGGAAACAGACGACATCGAAATGAAACGAAACAAACAAACGCTACAGTCCAGTGTGGTACGAACAAACATACTGACACGGAAGACAATCACCCACAAACAAACAGTGAGAATGCCCTACCTAAATATGACTCTTAATTAGAGGCAAACGCAAACCACCTGCCTCTAATCAAGAGCCATACCAGGCAAACCAAAACCAACATAGAAACAGATAACATAGAATTCCCACCCAACCTCACGTCCTGACCAACTAACACACAAAAACTAACATAAATAGGTCAGGAACGTGACAGGAACCATCTGACACCCTATAACAACAGACAGAGTTACAGCCCATTGAGGAACCATCTGACACCCTATAACAACAGACAGAGTTACAACCCACCGAGGTTCCATCTGACACCCTATAACAACAGACAGAGTTACAGCCCATTGAGGTTCCATCTGACACCCTATAACAACAGATAGAGTTACAGCCCATAGAGGTTCCATCTGACACCCTATAACAACAGACAGAGTTACAGCCCATCGAGG
>NC_074676.1:45477080-45512080 GCF_029448725.1 Salvelinus fontinalis | reverse complement strand
ATAGACGAATACAGACACACACACACACACACATTTAGAGACGAATACACACACACACACACACACACACACACATTTAGAGACGAATACACACATACACACACACAGAGACTAACACACACACACACACATATTTAGAGACAAACACACACACACACACACACACACGCACACACACACACAGAGACAAACACACACGCACACACATTTAGAGACAAACACACACACACAAAGTTTGCCTCAAATCAACAATGTACGATAGTCGACAATGGTGAGAGCTATAATCAAGTGACCTTTCAGATGGTTCATTTCCATAATCCTAACCGTTCCCACTGCGACCTCCTGAAGTTTCTGTCTGTGGGAAGCGTTCGTCTAACCTTTGCGGAATGTTAAAATAGATACGTTCAATACCCTATACGTTCAATACCCTATTAGTTCAATACCTTATACGTTCAATACCCTATACGTTCAATACCCTATACGTTCAATACCCTATACGTTCAATACCCTATTAGTTCAATACCTTATACGTTCAATACCCTATACGTTCAATACCCTATACGTTCAATACCCTATACGTTCAATACCCTATACGTTCAATACCCTATACGTTCAATACCTTATACGTTCAATACCCTATACGTTCAATACCTTATACGTTCAATACCCTATACGTTCAATACCTTATTTGTTCAATACCCTATACGTTCAATACCCTATACGTTCAATACCCTATACGTTCAATACACTATACGTTCAATACCTTATTCGTTCAATACCCTATACGTTCAATACCCTATACGTTCAATACCCTATACGTTCAATACCCTATACTTAAAAGGTGTGAATGAACGTAACATGTTAGAGGGGAGGGACAAACCAAACAGACCGGTGAGGAAACATTTAGTCTTTTAGTGCATCCTGTGCAGTTAAACATCAAATGTCTTGGTGTTGAGTTGAGGCCGACTTTACAAGCCGATCTGACACCTCTCCATTTGGCGACACAGGGGACGGTGTGAGCAGTGAAGTGGGATTTCAAACTGTCGTGCATTCTGTGCAAAACTGCACTGTGTTAAACTCAAAAGCCTTGCTTAAAAGGTCTCTCCACAGTGGATCTTTCTAGAATTTTTGCATTGTAATTTCAGAAAATGTCCATGGAATATCTGCAGTGATAGTGGAAATCGATTCCCGACACTATTCAGTGCCTGTTTTCTCACATAAAATGAAATTGAGTGAACGGGCTTAGAATTTTTAGCAACCGGGAAATGACAGCAATCGTTTTCATTAGATAACATGCAGCTCCGACGGGGAGAAGTCAACAGGCCAATATCACAGCCAATCACAACACCGACGGGTAAGTAATACTGTGAAATACTTTCACTATTACTGCAGATACGTTAAATATTTTTCTGAAAATAAAATGCACAAATTTAAAAAAAAAAAAATTAAAAATTGAATCTTGTGTGTAGTACCTTTAAGTCGTTGAGACTAAGTTCCGTCAATACGAGGTAATAGAGGGTTATGGGTAATTCTGCACTCGTTCATTGGAAGACAAAAAGGGCAGAATGGTACGTGGAGTACGGAGAACCTTCCCCTGGGCAGGGTATGTTGTTTGAAGTCTGTATTGCTAGCAGGTGGTGCTAGGTGTTTTAACTCCAGGAGAAGAAGTGAGCAGATGGGAGTTTTAGTGGCCGTTGAATCCCACTCTATGCAGACACACACAGGCACACTGAACACACACACACGCACATACACACACACACACACACACACACCATTCGCACAAACTCACACATCTAGTCCCTTTTAATCAAAATGGACGTTCACACCTCGCACACTAGCTACGACTTCAGCTGGTGCCTCAAACCCCCACAAACCTCTTTATCATCACACCCTTTTTTTCTCTTTATGGCAGTCGTTTTAGAAAAGTAGCAAAAGGTGTCGCCAGTCTAAAAAAGTATTTAAACAACTTTTTTAAATGACAAAGTGCCTGTAGATAAAGTCGACATTCAACCTCCATCGTCTGCTGCAACAGGTTTCAATTCTCTCAGAGGGGATTTTTTTCTTCTTTCTCAGACATTTTTTAACAAGACTTTGCGAAAGCTGAAACCAGGTGATGGCCTTTTCTTTTCTCCGGGCGCTCCATTTTGGAATGGCCTACGCTCCCGACAGATGTCACTATGTTTTAAAACACAGTCAAGCAACTCTCGGTAGCGTAATGGTTGTGGAATGCCCATAAAGTTTATTTGTCATCTCCCCCGAGCACATTAGAACGACATGTGAACAGCACACCAGAACTACATGTGAACAGCACACCAGAACTACATGTGAACAGCACACCAGGCCTACATGTGAACAGCACACCAGGCCTACATGTGAACAGCACACCAGGCCTACATGTGAACAGCACACCAGAACTACATGTGAACAGCACACCAGAACTACATGTGAACAGCACACCAGAACTACATGTGAACAGCACACCAGAACTACATGTGAACAGCACACCAGAACTACATGTGAACAGCACACCAGAACTACATGTGAACAGCACACCAGAACTACATGTGAACAGCACACCAGAACTACATGTGAACAGCACACCAGAACTACATGTGAACAGCACACCAGAACTACATGTGAACAGCACACCATGTGCCCAGAATCGCTAGCTGGAAGTGAGTGATAGTCAAGCACACTTCAGCGCTGTTAGCTTGTCTGTTTGTGTCATTGCATGAAGTGTTTACGTGTGTCGTGACGAGTGGCATTGTTTCCCGTACAATAAACACACATAACCCCCGGTTTTCTTTCTTGTCCTCGTTCCATTTTTTTTGTAAAAAAATTGACAGCGACCGCCTGGTTTGAGAGAAAGTTCAAAGGGCATGTGGGTCCTCCATAATGGGTGGGGGGGAAAAACACACTAGGGCCTAATAGGGCCACGTTCAACGTAGATATAAATGTCACAGATACAGCAGACAGGATTCCTTATTCTACATGTCAGACAGAAATATATGATGTCTATTAGTGCCTATCTAAACATTTCACAACGTTGTTCCCTGCTGAACACGCGTCGTGAGCTGTGACACGTGGTCATTTCAGATGCGCTTTATGGGCGCCCATGTGGAAGGGGCCTATAAAATGTTTACTTTGATTGCAGTTAAAGTTGAAAATGTTCAAAATTCGCATTTCCTGGTAGCTAAAATTCTAAAGCTGTTTGAAGCTGGTGTACAACACCAAAGGTAACGGGAAGAATAGAAATAGCACACATAGAACAGATCTACCGCTTCTTAGACTGGCTTTCAATGAGAGTGACAGATCTATAACACATTTCTATGTGAAGTTGGTCGGGTTGCCCCAAAAAGTTAGATATTAAAGCTTTAATATTATGTCAAGCATTTCATCAGAATTTTGAAACCCATTCATATGGTTCCAGTTCGACAGAAACATAATAAATATAATAAATAAATAAAACATTTATAAATAAATAATGACAACTGACTAAAGGGACAAGTGGTAAAACACCACCCGCATTTTTGATTTAAAAATGTTTTATTGTCAAATGAAAACCCCCCAGAGAAGGAACATTCTGACTTTGACAGTGACTAAGAGGAGCGGTGATACCACCCCAATGCAGTCATGCGACTTTGTTCGGGTGGCTTGAGCCGTCTCTGTCGGCCACGGCGGTTGGCACGGCGATATAAAACACAGCTCTGTCGCCGTGCCACCGCCACCCATCTCTCTCTCTTCAGACGGACTGCAAGACCCAAAGTCTCTCTTTCTTTCTTTAAAATCCCTCTCTTTTCTGTCTCCCTCGTCTCCGTCGTTCCGCTAGACTGGCTGTAGACAGCACCAGTGGGGGTTTGGCAGTGTGCAGGCCCAGACATATTTGCTCCTCTCGGGAGAGGGAGCGGGTGTCAAAGACCTGCTTCGACAAGACCCTCCATCAGCTGCCAGGAGGACACACACACACAGAGAGAGAGCGAGGGAGTGAGAGAGCGAGAGAGAGAGAGAGAGAGAGAGAGAGAGAGAGAGAGAGAGAGAGAGAGAGAGAGAGAGAGAGAAAAGAGAGAGAGAAAAGAGAGAGAGAAAAGAGAGCGATAATAGATAGATAGATAGATAGATAGATAGATAGATAGATAGATAGATAGATAGATAGATAGATAGATAGATAGATAGATAGATAGATAGATAGATAGGAAGGTCCACTTCCAACACACTCATCCACCAATTAGTCAGCCAGTCATTCACTTCACAGCACAAGCAATCCATCCAGAATATTCTATCCTGATAACATCCACAATGTAGTCTATTCAGTAATCCACTGTCCATATTGTCCGTCTGAAAAGGTCACCTATTATTTATTCTATCACATAGAAGTTCCTGGTGTAAAGCTTTGTTCCCTAGATATATGAACAAATGACATAGACGTTCCTGGTGTAAAGCTTTGGTCCCTAGATATATGAACAAATGACATAGAAGTTCCTGGTGTAAAGCTTTGGTCCCTAGATATATGAACAAATGACATAGAAGTTCCTGGTGTAAAGCTTTGGTCCCTGGTGTAAAGCTTTGGTCCCTAGATATATGAACAAATGACATAGACGTTCCTGGTGTAAAGCTTTGGTCCCTAGATATATGAACAAATGACATAGAAGTTCCTGGTGTAAAGCTTTGGTCCCTGGTGTAAAGCTTTGGTCCCTAGATATATGAACACATGACATAGAAGTTCCTGGTGTAATGCTTTGGTCCCTAGATATATGAACAAAAGACATAGAAGTTCCTGGTGTAATGCTTTGGTCCCTAGATATATGAACAAAAGACATAGAAATTCCTGGTGTAAAGCTTTGGTTCCTGGTGTAAAGCTTTGGTCCCTAGATATATGAACAAAAGACATAGAAATTCCTGGTGTAAAGCTTTGGTTCCTGGTGTAAAGCTTTGGTCCCTAGATATATGAACAAAAGACATAGAAATTCCTGGTGTAAAGCTTTGGTTCCTGGTGTAAAGCTTTGGTCCCTAGATATATGAACAAAAGACATAGAAGTTCCTGGTGTAATGCTTTGGTCCCTAGATATATGAACAAAAGACATAGAAATTCCTGGTGTAAAGCTTTGGTTCCTGGTGTAAAGCTTTGGTCCCTAGATATATGAACAAAAGACATAGAAATTCCTGGTGTAAAGCTTTGGTTCCTGGTGTAAAGCTTTGGTCCCTAGATATATGAACAAAAGACATAGAAATTCCTGGTGTAAAGCTTTGGTTCCTATGAACGAATGACTGTGTGCTACAAGAGACACACCGTCAACATTCACGCTCCTGAGTCCTATATCATCTATCAGCCTGTCAGCTCTCTCTCTCTCTCTGCACAGCCACAGCCCCCCCCCCCCCCCCCCCATCTGAGCTCAGACTGTCAGCTCTCTCTCTCTCTGCACAGCCACCGCCCCCCCCCCATCTGAGCTCAGACTGTCAGCTCTCTCTCTGCACAGCCACAGCCCCCCACCAACCCCCCCCCCCCCCCCCATCTGAGCTCAGCCTGTCAGCTCTCTCTGCACAGCCACAGCCCCCCACCAACCACCCCCCCCAACTGAGCTCAGACTGTCAGCTCTCTCTCTGCACAGCCACAGCCCCCCACCAACCACCCCCCCCATCTGAGCTCAGCCTGTCAGCTCTCTCTCTGCACAGCCACAGCCCCCCCCCCCCCCATCTGAGCTCAGCCTGTCAGCTCTCTCTGCACAGCCACAGGCCCCCACCAACCAACCCCCCCATCTGAGCTCAGCCTGCCAGCTTTCTCTCTCTCTCTCTGCACAACCACAGCCCCCAACCCCCCCATCTGACCTCCGCCTGCCAGCTCTCTCTCTCTCTCTGCACAACCACAGCCCCAACCCAATCCCCCCATCTGAGCTCAGCCTGTAACCTCTCTCTCTGCACAACCACCCCCCCCCCCCCACCCACAACATTGTAATTTAACATGAATCATCATCATCATCATTATAACTATTATGAGTGTTGTGAGAGCTCAATGACTGTAAAATTCACAAAATGTTGATTAAATTGTTACCCTAATTATATTGCATTTGAACTAAACAAAAAGTATCCAATATTACTGACAGACAAAATGTTTGACACGCAAAAAAAATTATGTCAATATAATTAGTCTAATACAATGATGTGAATGATACTCTAACAATATTGAGTACAGTATTTGTAATAATGGCCAAACTCTCTATGTGAAAAACAACATGTTCATTAAACAAAATTAGATGATAAAATACAACTATAATTCACAGAATGCAACAACAACAAAAAACAGACCACAACCGTATAGCCTGGTACTAAACGTTTATCAATTCAGGAAAAACACCTTCATAAATAAACTAGGCTTTTCATACTTCATCTTTCCAAATCATTCTAAAGGATGACCCCCCCCCCCCCCCCCCCCCCATAACCCCTTCCCAATACAGGTGTAAATATTGGACTATAAATTGTCCCTTCCTGTGTTATACTTGTGCTAAAAATGCTTTATTCTATTCTACTGCAATTTACTTTAATGTTTGTATTTTTATTTTTGATTATTTCGTATCTTTGTTGCATTGTCGAGAAGGAACCTGCTTCGTTCGACGACGTATATACTATGCGTATCCCGTACACAGTATGTACGTATCCCCTACGACTAATAAAAACGTAAAACTGAAATGAATAAAAAAAAATATTTGCCCCATGTAATTCAATAAGTCAAAGATCATGAAAATGTATACCCTTGGCTCATCACTTGTCATGCTCAGTGTCTCGCGGAGTGGCCTACGTGGCAATCAGATAAGGCCCACTCATCCCCTCAGTCCCCGCACACCATTTGATTCAAAAAGACGATTAATACTTTGCCTTATGAATTGGTTAATTGCTGCACTTCAATGTTTCAATAAAGACCTGTGCTCTAATAGATTGTTAGACCAGGGACTTCAGCTGGTCCCAAGTCGTAGCCATTTGACTCACCACAGACCATGGGAAGCCAGGTCCACTACAGACGATAGAAAGCCGATCTCCTGTATTGATTCTCGGGTTAAAGGCCTACGCAGCGCGGTTTCTTTTTCTTGATCAATCAAGCCACATGGATTGCAACACTGTCTGTGTAAAGGAGAGTTTAAATAAATGACTTTCAATAGTTCTACAAATCAATATGGATTTTGTTAGGCTATGGCCTACGACACTTTCTTCAAATGATTAATGCACAGTAAGAAATATGGATCAATAATTAAATTCTGATATGATTACAAGCAATAATAATTAGGCTATAATAATACTTTATAATATTGATATTATGTAAGTATTATAATTCTTTAAATTATTTTTATTAGGCCTAGAAACTGGACGAATTCAGTAAAAAACAAATCCAAGCATGCAATTAAATCGTAATGCACTTCTTTTTTTTGCCATGTAATTGTCATTTTGGTTTTAACAGTGTTTCGTTTAGTCCTGTGGAGTAAATCTTTAACAAATAAGAAAGACTCAAACACTTTCCACAACAATGGCCAGTGAACAGGAATCCATTCTGTCGTATTCAGCAGTGCACCGGCACCGTCTCTCTTCACCATAAAACTGAAAGTGCTGGTTACGGATTCTTCTGTAACCTTTTACAAATGCAGGTCCGCGCCTCTCTCCGCCCTTCAACGTTCCCCTCGACCTAAAGAGGTTCAGGTTGTTACCATTGTGAACCTGAGGACTAATCAGTCTTTTTTTTGTTGTCCGTTTAATAATGGCCATTATTATCCTTAACGACGTTTGTTGACCATTTGCCTTTGAATGCATATGCAAAATGGATAGATAGCCTACTCCGAGGTGGCCGCTCTGCAAGTGGTCTGTCCGGTGGCACTCCGTACAGGATCACTAAAAAGCTAACAAAACTCCTAGTTCATTCAAAGAGAATAGGCCTATAGTATTCTAAAAAAATAGATGTGTATAGCTTTCCTTCTTTAACCCAGAACAAGTGTATCAAACAAAATGGCCCCCACTGCTTTTCAACGGGTTAAGCAATAATAATGTTAACGAAGAGCCTTTCAGTCAAGGTGAAGAGAGAGTTTTTACACCTGGCTGAGAGAGACATTTAGAATTGAAATAGAATGTAATTGAATTGAAATTGAGAGAAAGAGTGAGAGATTCACCAACTGTAAAATATGGAAAATGTTATTGCTACCCGGGATCCTTGGGACGTCCCTATCCTAACCCTTACCCTTACCTTAACCCTGACCCCATTCATAAGCATCCATTCCCCCTGAGACTCCGTACAATATGAAGGATGGGAACTATTAGTGAAATACGCGTCAAAGTGGGAAAACGCGGTTCCAGCTTGCCTCGTGATCGCCGTTGTTTTGTGTGCTGTGCACTGCGCTAACAGACAAACAAATCTGTTTTAGCCTCTAACACGAACATCCTTTACATTGGGAAAGATGAACTAATCCCCCTGTACACTGGAATGTTAGCGGGACAATTTAGGTATCCGACAGAGCTACGAGAGAACAGATTGGTCACTTTATCCATAGAGCCAGCTACACCATATTACTATTGAGGATCTTACAGCCAACCACCTGACATACAAATTGGTGAATAGCACTAGAAAAGTATTTGTTTTGACAGCTTTAAAATACTGAATAGTCTATACTGAAAAATAATTTCCATAGGCCTACATGGAAGGTGCACCCGATTCATCCATGGGCCTTTGCCTTTGTTTCTGAATAAATAAACGTGAATCTTCTTCATCAATTACTTTGACGGTTGAGTTTGAAAACTGACTATAAAAGGAAAAACATGGTTCATTTTTTGCTAAGCAAAATTAATCTTAAATTACAATGTTACGCTAAGATTTATAGGCCTAGTTCGTGCGCCCCAAAATAGGCCACAGAATGGGCCTATGGGGGTATCAAATGGTTTAGTTAATCTGGGATATGTTTCATTAATAATTGAACATATTCGATGTAATCGTGAACATGAATGCACAACCTACTAAAAAAACATGGCCTGCAAAAAAACGAAAGGTGTTTTCTTTTCAATGGTCTTTATAAAAACTATTTCCCCAAGACCCAACTCATGCAGTGCACTTTTTAACATGTCCCTTGTTGGTAGTGGCTGTAAACTGGCTAAATTATGGGCATTCTCTCGTTTATAGTTTCTGGTCAGACCAGACGCACCATGTGGTCATGTATTGTTCCCGGGGCGGCCGCTTGCCTCTCCCGAAATCACCATTAACTAGCAGAAGTCTCAGAGAAGTCTCAGGCGCATGTCATAAATCACCCGACCATATTAAAAGCTTAGTATAAGGCCCGAACCAGGTCAGCGAAGGGAAATTTATGGCATCACTTATGGTGGAAATAGATTGTTCTAACGAAATATATCAACTTAAGCCAAAAGCTGCACCCAGAATTTCGGTGCGGCTATAGGCCTACCCTGACGCACCACTCAAAATGAGTTCCTCCCGGAAGGCCGTGAAGTATCGTGACATAAACCGTGTTTCGTTACACACATATATTTTATATAATTTATATTTTTTATTTACAATTTAACTATGGCAAGTCATTTAAGAACAACTTCTTATTTACAATGACGGCCTACCCCGGCCAAACCTGCACAACGCTGGACCAATTGTGCCCCGGTCTATGGAGCTCCCAATCCAGACTGGATGTGATAAAGCATGGAATCGAACCAGGGTATGTAGTGACGCCTACTAGCACTGAGAAACAGTGCCTTAGACCGCTGCGCCACACATATAGCCCAGGTGAACGTGTCGATTTCGTGCACAGTATACTTCATAAGCTACCGCTTGTTTTTGACACGAGTTGGCCTATATAGTATACCTTATCAAGACTGAGGGCACACACGAAACAACAAAGCTTGTTAGATAAGCCCTAGCCCACATTATGTTTTTACTCGTGCTATAGCCTACTTCACTTTACCACAACTATAGCCTACTTAAAAGCCCCACTATGAACACAACATAGCCTTACTATTATATAATTACGCACAACTAATATAATGTTATATTAGGATCGGAAATCGGATGATAAGACGGTCGTTATCAAATGACCCCAATAGTCATTCAACAGCATGCTATTCGGTTTCTCTCACAAGTTCAAAGAGAAACGCTTATCTTATCAGCGTCAATTCAAAGGAGTTGAACATGTATTGAGAAGTCCTGAAAAGAGACAAGAAAGCTGTGGGAGAGCGCCATTTCCTGAAACAGTGGCATCCTGCCCTACTTTTCTAGTGGCAACAGTAACACAAGCCAGCCGGGTAGCCTTCCAAGTCGCCTTGCTAAAACGGCGATACCGAGCTGTAGCACCATTCAAACCGATTTCAAACCAAGTTCCAATGCCAAATGTTGCCAGTAAATAAGTTATTCGATAGTATTGTTTTGAAAATGAGCTGCCTGAACATAAGGATCACTTGATTAATTATTAATTTAATAAACCCGACCATTCTGTCGAGCAACGCATCTGTTAATACAACAGTGACGGTGTTGGAGAGAGTGAGCATCACCTTCCACTGGCGTAGACCTTGCCCCATTCTACACAAATCATTCATAAAATAGCCCACTGATAGATAATACAACACTTTTCGTTTCATATTTTAGCATAATACACAAGTTGTTGACAAAATCACAGTGAAATATAGGCCGTATTGCAATTGCATTCGTTAATATGTATAGCTATTTGAGTGAATTTTGTATTTTTCCCCCCTGTCATAAACCCATTAGACACACACTGGTTGAATCAGCGTTGTTTTCCACGTCATGTCAATGAAATGACTTGAAACTAACTTGGGAATAGACGTTTAATTGACGTCTGTACCCAGTGGGTAGGCCTACATGAAAGAAAAAATACAACATTCACTAAAATAGCTATACATATTAAGGATCGCAATAGGACCCATATTCCGCAGTGATTTGGTAGACAACCAGTGTATTGTGCTGTTGTGCATGGTTAAAACACACTTTGCTTGATATGGATCATTATCCAGGAGAAAGTACCGCAAAAAGGATACACGTTGGTGTAATGGTTTGAAATTAAAAAAAAACTGCTTAGAAAGTAGTTGATCCACTATTTTAGGCAATAAAGAACCCCTTCCACAATACGAGAAGCTGACTCAGTAGCCTATGGTATGGGGCATACCCGGGGAGCCGCAGCCTACAGAGATCCCGACTCCCCGTTGGGATACAGTAGTGTTGCGCTAATTTCCGTAGGGCGATAATGAAAAGTCAATCATCAAGAAGAATGAATGATCTTAAAGAGAAGAATACACAACTAGAATTGAAAGGATAGAAGTGGTGTGCGCATTACAAATGTGTATTAAAATCGGCAACGGCAAGGTAATTGGGGTTGTTTGGGGTTGCTGGCATGCCGTTGTGCAAAGCTATCCGGTGGGGGCGAGTTCGTGCAAATCAAAATGGTCTCTTATTTCCGGATACAATAAAAATGTTCTCGATTTAAAGGCTAAAATAAAAAGAACAGAGATACAGCTCGATGAGGGATCAACCTGCGTAACTCGGCTAAGGCTACTACCAATGCGCAGTTTGTAGCCCATTGACGGACCTCACGAGAGCTTCGGCGTAGTTAAAATCCAGGGCAATCAGAGTCTTAACGCAAATCACCCCCCAAAAATAGCAGTTTATAATAAACCCCCCTTAAAATATGAATGTGTCTTACCTTCAACAGCTGAGGCCATGTGCAGCCAGAGGCTGCATAAAACCAGCAAGTAATCCATTGTCATAAAGCGATCAGCTCGGACATAAAAATAACCCCAGGGGAGAGAGGGAGAGACGGGTGAACACAATCCGAGGTGTTCCGACACCCAGTTCAACCGCGTCAAGCACCCAGTTCAACCGCGTCAAGCACCCAAACCCAGAGATACCTCCATAAAACCAACAAGGGAAATAGGATGAGCAAGGTATGTATGAGCAAGGTATGAGAAGATTTGTGCCCTCTCCTTATTCAATGATTTCCAGTGGGTTTATGCCAGAGAAACGAGATTCCGTAGTTGTCCAACCCGTCGACGCATTTGGCAAACGACCAAAGAGAAGTTGCCCTGTTCCCAACAACGGTTCGGTAAATATCCCCGTTAATATTTCATATTATCGACACCGAGGGAAATAAATGTCCATTTCACAGGGTCTGTCGGGAAAAAAATCCTAAATCTCTTCTGTAGTCAATACGTTTGATATCTTCACACTTCTTGTATCAAATACAATAATGTAGCATAGTCCAACTACGCATTTTCACAATTACGTACATACATGATCGAGTCTTATTCCCGATAAAATCCGCTTGGTTTATATATTGTAGTAAGTCCCTGCGCGAATTATCGGCGTGGTTGCAGAAAGTTTATGCTCCGCTCTGTGTGTGCATTGGAATGAAGAAACGGTGTGCAAGAACAAGAGGGAAGAGTGAAAGGGAGAGCGAGAGAGAGAGAGAGAGAGAGAGAGAGAGAGAGAGAGAGAGAGAGAGACGGGGGGCGTAGTAGGAGGGGTTATGGGTAAAGCAGCTCTCATACGGTCACACCCCCACAACTAGCTCTGAAAACCGCTGCTCCAGGGCCACTGCTTTTCTCTGGAATCCCACATTAGGCAGGGACACGGCGGTTTTAGCGGGGACATAGCGCCCCCTGCGGGACACTCATATTTCAGTGGTCGATTTAAAGCAAAACCACGGAGTATCTCCTTATTTTCATTTTTGTTTCAATTATTTTCAGCAATTACAGCAATGTGTCTACAACACAGTCGAATATTCGGGGTTTTAAAACAATGGACATTGTGTGTTATCGAAATTCAAAAGCTCATCAAACACTTTTTCTGTAAGATTTTCTGTAAGTATGATTGTGTGCAGTTCTCACCCAGTATACAGACTATACATTCAGAATCTCGTTTTTTTTAAGAAATACAAATGAATATCTGCGTAATATAAAGTTGCATACTTGATTTATTGTAGTTTGCTGAGAACAATAATAGCGCATTTGAAGCCCATGTGTCCATGATTAAAAACACCGGCTCTGCTGAAATATAGCCTAGATATGTTTACAAAATTTAGGCCCTACAGTTTAGAGTTTAGTGAAACTATTCTTGCCTGTTTCATGTTCTCTGTATTTGATTATCTTCATTGGTATAGAGAAGGCGATTTTCAAGAGCAGTCAGTTCGATAATGGGCACAAAGCGATGTTTCTTCTTCTCCTGTCCACCTGGAATAATGGGTTCTCTTTCTACTGAAAGACAAAAAATATACAGCGTTTACAGTCATTTTATTACATAATTGTGTCATTTGCTTAAATGAATGAATAGGTAATAGCCTATGTCAATTAGTCGAACAACATGCCAATGCTAATGATGAGCCCTTCTGTCTTCAAATTTGACTTTTTTTTTTTTTACACATTTTTTATTATTTTATGAAGAAGTTTGTTCATAATTCTGCATTATAATACTTCACGTAGTAGCCCAATAAATTCCATGACTGACTTTTATCAGAACTTAATAAGGTGTTCTCAAGTTATTTTTTTATTGTAATTTTATTGTGCTGAAGAACGCTTTGATTAAAATGACCATTTGGGGGGGTCTAAAATGGTGCACAACAGCCATCGAAGAATGAAAGTTCCTGGAACATTGAAAAGAAAACTGAAACAAAGTATGCATGATCATAAGGTATGTTGTCGTTGTTGTTTGTTGTTGTTGTTGTTGCTGATGACGATATACATATATGTTATGAGAAGCCTAAGTTTAGCCTACTTTACATGACTGTTATTTAAGAGTAGTTAGACACTTACTTATATTATCTTGTACATTTAACAGTAACAATTTAAAATATTTTCATGGGAACAAATCCATTCAAAAACAAATTCTTAGGCCCAGGTTTGTTATTGAGATTAGTCGTATAGAAAACTACCATCAGCTAATTCAGATAGCCATACATCGCCCTGGTAAAAAAAAAAAAGCCTTATGTTTGGTTGTCAAATATTTCAGTGATGACTTCAGAGGCTTGGCTTCACATGGTAGGTTTCCTCTCGGCTTCAAACCCAGCACTTGCGTCGTCTACTTCTTCAGGGCCTACCTCAACCTCATTTATGCAATAACCTGGTTAGTGGATCTAGCGTGCCTAATCGTTTTGGAAAACCTTTGAAGAAATGGCACTCTGGTGCAAAATGTAGTTTACTTCTTGGTACAGTGTGTCTAACTCCCGTTGTTATCTCCTTGCGCAGATCACCCACGCATATTCTATTTTCTCCAGTGACATGGGGCCTTACCGAGGCAGTGCTGTGCGGGGTTGGGCCGTGGTGAGAGGGAGCCGTTTTTCTCATGTATCCTATCGTTGTTGTTAGCTCTTTGCAATGCCAACATGTCTGTCTTTAATTTTGACATTTTGCCAATAATTTTGAGACGCATTGGCTTGTTCGGACAGTTTTGTTATAACTTACTAAAGAAAGAAAATAAACGAATAGAACGGCCAATAATGTATTTAAGTATTGACTACATTGTCTATACAATCTAATACATCTACAAGTGATTAAAATGTATCCTCGTAATAGCCTAAAATAAGGAGCATCATTTGCAGGCTATTTAAGTAATCTATTAGATCTAACATAGAACATGTATCTATTTAAATCATCCTGAGTTTCGTATTTAAACAAAAAAGAAGTGTGACGTGTAGTCTAAATTGTAGTTTTCCATTCATCTTGTCTCTTGAAAGGCCTGTTGAGCACTTGGTTGTCATTTCCTGAGAGGCGCGAGGGTCGAAGATAAAAGACAAGGAGAGTGTTGTCCAGACGGACGCTGATGGGCTGTTTGTTGTCCAGACGGACGCTGGCCGGGCTGTTTGTTACCACGTCGCGGCTTTTGTTGACACTCTCTCTGGGGTTAAGCACTCGAAATATCCGGAGTCACTTTCCCTTTCTCAGGTGTCCACAGTCACACAGTCGTGAAGGTTTCAGAATAGCTTGGAGAACACCAGTCTGGCATGACCGACTTTTTCTGTAGGCCAGTTAGTTGATTTTCACAGCCATCTGCTAGTGCTTTTGTTTTGTCATTCAATACAAGTTTTTGTTGTTGGCTCACTTTCGTCATACTAATGAGGCCCTTTTTAGTTGTTACCTTGACTTTGTTTGCTTTTTAATATTGAATAGTAACAGGATTGTGAATGGATTTCCTCCTTTGTATCATCCATTCAGGGATGTTTGATATGCTGTTATAGGTTCAAAATACACAACTTGTTTTCCACTCTGCATATAGGCTATATTCCATTGGTCACACAAACAAAAATAAACAATTATTTACTCGTACTGAAGTTTAATATCAACATAATTCCCAAGGTTGTGTTTAATTAAAAAAAAGTTATACAATGTCTAAAATCAGCAGTATTATTACATTCACCAGAAAGTTCTCTATGATGTTTCTATGTTAGTCATTGCTTTGGCATTACATCTCTCTCTCTCTCTCTCTCTCTCTCTCTCTCTCTCTCTCTCTCTCTCTCTCTCTCTCTCTCTCTCTCTCTCTCTCTCTCTCTCTCTCTCTCTCTCTCTCTCTCTCTCTCTCTCTCTCTCTCTCTCTCTCTCTCTCTCTCTCTCTCTCTCTCTCTCTCTCTCTCTCTCTCTCTCTCTCTCTCTCTCTCTCTCTCTCTCTCTCTCGTATGCTATAAAAGGCACCACCTCTGTAAATACTAATCAAAATCATGAACAGGAAAAAAAGGCTTATGTTTTGTCTTCATCTATAATTGATGTACTCCCTGGGGTTTCCACAGAGTTAACCTTTTCCCTATTTACTTTCAACCTTTAGCCAGTTCAAACCTCTCCTCACAGCAGAGCCAGGGACATGCAGAATACATTCAGGAAGACTTGGGACTTAATGAATAACAGTTTGTATGTTTTCCACCTTTTTACATTGCATTATTATCAATTAAATAATTGTCCTCTGAGATTTAAAATATAAATTATATTGTTGATTTTTTGTGTTATTGAATAATATTTTACTACAAAATAAAAGACAAGACACTTGTAGATCGTGCATAAATTATATCAATAAAGCGTTATATTCTTCCACATCAAATCAAATGTATTTGTCACATATGCCGACTACCTTGTAGTGGAATGCTTGCTTACAAGCCCTTAATATGCAGTTTTCAGAAAATAGAGTTATTTACTAAATCAACTAAAGTATATATATATAAAAAGTAACACAATAACAAGGCTATATACAGGGTGTTACGGTACAGAGTCAATGTGGAGGCTATATTCAGGGTGTTACGGTACAGAGTCAATGTGGAGGTTATATACAGGGGGTACTGGTACAGAGTCAATGTGGAGTCTATATACAGGGTGTTACGGTACAGAGTCAATGTGGAGGCTATATACAGGGTGTTACGGTACAGAGTCAATGTGGAGGCTATATACAGGGTGTTACGGTACAGAGTTAATGTGGAGGCTATATACAGGGTGTTACGGTACAGAGTCAATGTGGAGGCTATATACAGGGGGTACCGGTACAGAGTCAATGTGGAGACTATATACAGGGGGTTACGGTACAGAGTCAATGTGGAGGCTATATACAGGGGGTACCGGTACAGAGTCAATGTGGAGGCTATATACAGGGGGTACCGGTACAGAGTCAATGTGGAGGCTATATACAGGGGGGTACCGGTACAGAGTCAATGTGGAGGCTATATACAGGGTGTTACGGTACAGAGTCAATGTGGAGGCTATATACAGGGTGTTACGGTACAGAGTCAATGTGGAGGCTATATACAGGGGGTACCAGTACAGAGTCAATGTGGAGGCTATATACAGGGGGTACCGGTACAGAGTCAATGTGGAGGCTATATACAGGGTGTTACGGTACAGAGTCAATGTGGAGGTTATATACAGGGGGGTACCAGTACAGAGTCAATGTGTAGGCTATATACAGGGTGTTACGGTACAGAGTCAGTGTGGATGCTATATACAGGGGGTACCGGTACAGAGTCAGTGTGGAGGCTATATACAGGGTGTTACGGTACAGAGTCAGTGTGGAGGCTATATACAGGGGGTACCGGTACCGAGTCAGTGTGGAGGCTATATAGAGGGGGTACGGTACCGAGTCAGTGTGGAGGTTATATACAGGGGGTACCAGTACCGAGTCAGTGTGGAGGTTATATACAGGGGGTACTGGTACTGAGTCAGTGTGGAGGCTATATACAGGGGTACCGGTACCGAGTCAGTGTGGAGGTTATATGCAGGGTGTTACGGTACAGAGTCAGTGTGGAGGCTATATACAGGGGGTACCGGTACCGAGTCAATGTTCGAGGGTACAGGTTAGTCGATGTAATTTGTCCATGTAGGTAGGGGTAAAGTGACTGCATAGATCATTAACAGCGAGTAGCAGCACTGTTAAATAAAAGTGTGTGTGGGTGACTGGAGTCTTTGACAATTTTTTGGACCTTCTTCTTTTTGAGGAGCTACGGACCCATGTCGAATCTTTTCAGTCTCCTGGGAGGGAAAAGGTCTTGTCGTGCCCTCTTCACAAATTTTTGGTGTGTTTGGACCATGATAGTTTGTTGGTGATGTGGACACCATGATAGTAGAACTAGGGGAAAGGGGGGTAGGAAACCTGGCAAAGGGGGTAGGACTATGGGAAAGGGGGGTAGGACTAGGGGAAAGGGGGGTAGGGAACATGGCAAAGGGGGTAGGACTATGGGAAAGGGGGGTAGGAAACATGGCAAAGGGGGTAGGACTATGGGAAAGGGGGGTAGGAAACATGGCGAAGGGGATAGGACTATGGGAAAGGGGGGTAGGACTAGGGGAAAGGGGGGTAGGAAACATGGCGAAGGGGGGTAGGACTATGGGAAAGGGGGGTAGGAAACATGGCAAAGGGGGTAGGACTATGGGAAAGGGGGGTAGGACTAGGGAAAGGGGGGTAGGACTAGGGGATCCAGTGTGTTGGGTAGAGTCCAGTGTGTTGGGTAGAATCCAGTGTGTGGGTAGAGTCCAGTGTGTTGGGTAGAGTCCAGTCTGTGGGTAGAGTCCAGTCTGTGGGTAGAGTCCAGTCTGTAGGTAGAGTCCAGTGTGTTGGGTAGAGTCCAGTGTGTGGGTAGAGTCCAGTGTGTGGGTAGAGTCCAGTGGGTGGGTAGAGTCCAGTGTGTTGGGTAGAGTTCAGTGTGGGGGTAGAGTCCAGTGTGTGGGTAGAGTCCAGTGTGTGGGTAGAGCCCAGTGGGTGGGTAGAGTCCAGTGGGTGGGTAGAGTCCAGTGGGTGGGTAGAGTCCAGTGTGTGGGTAGAGTCCAGTGTGTTGGGTAGAGTCCAGCGTGTGGGTAGAGTCCAGTGGGTGGGTAGAGTCCAGTCGGTGAGTAGAGTCCAGTGTGTGGGTAGAGTCCAGTGGGTGGGTAGAGTCCAGTGGGTGGGTAGAGTCCAGTGGGTGGGTAGAGTCCAGTGTGTGGGTAGAGCCCAGTGTGTGGGTAGAGCCCAGTGTGTGGGTAGAGTCCAGTGGGTGGGTAGAGTCCAGTGTGTGGGTAGAGTCCAGTGTGTGGGTAGAGTCCAGTGGGTGAGTAGAGTCCAGTGTGTGGGGTAGAGTCCAGTGTGTGGGTAGAGTCCAGTGGGTGGGTAGAGTCCAGTGTGTGGGTAGAGTCCAGTGTGTGGGTAGAGTCCAGTGTGGGTAGAGTCCAGTGGGTGGGTAGAGTCCAGTGTGTGGGTACCGCTCTGGGATTTCACCATGATGCCAATGGTGACTTTTAAACAGTTACAGAGTTTAATGGCTGTGATGGGAGAACACTGAAGATTGATCAACAACATTGTAGTTACTCCACAATACTAACCTAAATGACAGTGAAAATAAAGAAGCCTTTACAGATATAAACTATTCCAAAATGTGCATCCTGTTTGCAACAAGGCACTAAAGTAATACTGCAAAAAATTGTGGCAAAGCAATTTCGACCCTGAATACAAAGTGTTATGTTTGGGGCATTTCCAATAAAACCAGTCCCCATATGTTCAAGCATAGTGGTGGCTGCATCATGTTATGGGTATGGCTGTAATCGTTAAGGAGTTGTTTTTCAGGATAAAAAATTTATGGAGTTGAGCTAAGCACAGGCAACATCCTAAAGGAAAACCTGGTTCAGTCTGCTTTCCACCAGACACTGGGAGATGAATTCACCTTGCAGCAGGACAATAACCTAAAACACAAGACCAAATCTACACTGGAGCTGCTGACCAAGAAGACAGTTAATGTTCCTGAGTGGCCGAGTTACAGTTTTGACTTGAATCTGCTTGAAAATCTATGGCAAGACCTGGAAATGTGGTCTAGCAATGATCAACATCCAATTTGACAGAGCATGAAGAATATTGAAAATAATAATTGTCAAATGTTGCACAATCCAGGTGTGGAAAGATTTGAGACACTTACCCAAAAAGACTCACAGCTGTAATCGCTGCCAAAGCTGATTCTAACATGTATTGTCACATTTGTTGAATGCTTATGTAATCAAGATATTATGTAATCTTTTCATTTTCATATTTTTATTTTTTTTAATCTTCCACTTTGACATTACAGAGTATTTTGTGTAGATTTTTGACAAAAAAAAAAAGACAATTAATTCAAATTGAATCCCACTTTGTAACACAAGAAAATTGGAAAAGTCAAGGGGTGTGAATACTCTATGAATGCAATGTACATCGTGGATGACAAGGAGCTTGGTCACAGTCATATACTGGGCTATACTCATCACCCTCTGTAGCGCTTTGCGGTCAGATGCCTTGCAGTCGCCATACCAGGCGGTGATGCAGCCAGTCAAGATGCTCTCAATGGTGCAGCTGTAGAACTTTTTGAGGATCTAAGGGCCCATGCCAAATATTTTCAGCCACCTGAGGGGGAAGAGGTACTGTTGTGCTCTCTTCACAACTGTGTGGGTATAATGGACCATTTTAATTCCTTAGTGATGTGGACGCCGAGGAACTTGAAACTCTCAAACCCGCTCCACTCTACAGTCCCGTCGATGTGAACGTGGGTGTGCTCGGCCCTCTGTTTCCTGTAGTCCACACTGCCAGGTCTCTGTCCTCACCCATATAGCTGAGTCATTGTACTTAGAACAATATTTTATAAAAAACAAACAACTATGCCTTGTAAACCTGTCATAATTTCTGTCTAAATGCCACAATGACTTCCAGTAAACCGACAAAGACTCTTAGAAAGAAAACCAGTTAGTAACTGCTTGGGACTGGCTTTAAAGGAGATTGTCTCAGTTGTAGCCATAACCACATTGCCTTAAGTCTCGTGGTCTGCATTAGGGGTCAAAGGTGGGGAGAGTTCACTGCTACCGCCTGTGTTGCTGGTTTTTCACGTTTATGTCTCGAACCTTAACTTTGATCATGGCGAAGGGGGGTAGGGACTATGGGACAGGGGGGTAGGACTAGGGGATTGGAGGGTAGGGACTATGGGAAATGGGGTAGGACTAGGGGAAAGGGGGGTAGGACTATGGGAATGGGGGGTAGGGACTATGGGAAAGGGGGTAGGACTAGGGGAAAGGGGGGTAGGACTAGGGGAATGGGGAGTAGGGACTATGGGAAAGGGGGGTAGGACTAGGGGAATGGGGGGTAGGACTAGGGGAATGGGGGGTAGGGACTATGGGAAAGGGGGTAGGACTATGGGAAAGGATGGTAGGAAACATGGCAAAAAGGGGTAGGACTATGGGAAAGGGGGTAGGACTAGGGGAAAGGGGGGTAGGAATAGGGGGAATGAGGGTAGAGTCAGTATGGCGTCAGTATGTGTGTGTGTGCATAGTGTGTGTGTGTGGACGTATATAGTGTGTGTGTTTGTGTGTATGTGTGTGTTAGGGTTTGTGTGTGTTGGGGTGTCAGTATAAGTATAAGTATGTGTGAGTGTGGGGGTAGAACCCATGGCGAAGAGGGTAGGACTATGGGAAAGGGGGGTAGGACTATGGGAAAGGGGGGTAGGAAACATGGCGAAGGGGGTAGGACTATGGGAAAGGGGGGTAGGACCCATGGCGGAGGGGGGTAGGACTATGGGAAAGGGGGTAAGACTATGGGAAAGGGGGGTAGGCCCATGGCGAAGAGGATAGGACTATGGGAAAGGGGGGTAGGACTATGTGAATTGGGGGTAGGGACTATGGGAAAGGGGTAGGATTATGGGAAAGGGGGGTAGGACTATGGGAAAGGGCGGTTGTACTATGAGAAAGGGGGGTAGGGACTATGGGAAAGGGGTAGGACTATGGGAAAGGGGGGTAGGACTATGGGAAAGGGCGGTAGGACTATGGGAAAGGGGGGTAGGACTATGGGAAAGGGGGGTAGGACTATGGGAATGGGGGGTAGGGACTATGGGAAAGGGGGTAGGACTAGGGGAAAGGGGGGTAGGACTAGGGGAATGGGGAGTAGGGACTATGGGAAAGGGGGGTAGGACTAGGGGAATGGGGGGTAGGGACTATGGGAAAGGGGGTAGGACTATGGGAAAGGATGGTAGGAAACATGGCAAAAGGGGTAGGACTATGGGAAAGGGGGATAGGACTAGGGGGAAGGGGGGTAGGAATAGGGGGAATGAGGGTAGAGTCAGTATGGCGTCAGTATGTGTGTGTGTGCATAGTGTGTGTGTGTGGACGTATATAGTGTGTGTGTGTGTGTGTATGTGTGTGTTAGGGTTTGTGTGTGTTGGGGTGTCAGTATAAGTATAAGTATGTGTGAGTGTGGGGGTAGAACCCATGGCGAAGAGGGTAGGACTATGGGAAAGGGGGGTAGGACTATGGGAAAGGGGGGTAGGAAACATGGCGAAGGGGGGTAGGACCCATGGCGAAGAGGGTAGGACTATGGGAAAGGGGGGTAGGGCTATGGGAAAGGGGGTAAGACTATGGGAAAGGGGGTAGGACTATGGGAAAGGGGGGTAGGACCCATGGCGAAGAGGGTAGGACTATGGGAAAGGGGGGTAGGGCTATGGGAAAGGGGGTAAGACTATGGGAAAGGGGGGTAGGACCCATGGCGAAGAGGGTAGGACTATGGGAAAGGGGGGTAGAACCAATGGCGAAGAGGGTAGGACTATGGGAAAGGGGGGTAGGGCTATGGGAAAGGGGGTAAGACTATGGGAAAGGGGGGTAGGACCCATGGCGAAGAGGGTAGGACTATGGGAAAGGTGGGTAGGGCTATGCGAAAGGGGGTAAGACTATGGGAAAGGGGGGTAGGACCCATGGCGAAGAGGGTAGGACTATGGGAAAGGGGGGTAGGGCTATGGGAAAGGGGGTAAGACTATGGGAAAGGGGGGTAGGACCCATGGCGAAGAGGGTAGGACTATGGGAAAGGGGGGTAGAACCAATGGCGAAGAGGGTAGGACTATGGGAAAGGGGGTTATGAAACATGGCAATGGGGGGTAGGACTATGTGAATTGGGGGTAGGGACTATGGGAACGGGGTAGGACTATGGGAAAGGGGGGTAGGGACTATGGGAAAGGGGTAGGACTATGGGAAAGGGGGGTAGGGACTATGGGAAAGGGGGGTAGGGACTATGGGAAAGGGGGGTAGGGACTATGGGAAAGGGGGGTAGGACTATGGGAAAGGGGGGTAGGACTATGGGAAAGGGGGTGGGACTTTGGGAAAGGGGGGTAGGGACTATGGGAAAGGGGGGTAGGGACTATGGGAAAGAGGGGTAGGGACTATGGGAAAGGGTGGTAGGACTATGGGAAAGGGGGGTAGGACTATGGGAAAGGGGGGTAGGACTATGGGAAAGGGGGTGGGACTTTGGGAAAGGGGGAAGGGCTATGGGAATGGGGGGTAGGGACTATGGGAAAGGGGGGTAGGACTATGGGAAAGGGGGTGGGACTTTGGGAAAGGGGGAAGGGCTATGGGAATGGGGGGTAGGGACTATGGGAAAGGGGGGTAGGACTATGGGAATGGGGGGTAGGACTATGGGAAAGGGGGAAGGGCTATGGGAATGGGGGGTAGGGACTATGGGAAAGGGGGGTAGGACTATGGGAATGGGGGGTAGGACTATGGGAATGGGGGGTAGACTACTAGGGATCAGAGAGAGAAAGAGACTTTGTGTGAAAGTGGGCTTTTTAAAATCTTGACCTGTTGATGGGAAGGTCTTAAAAGAACGAGTCTGTCGTTCTCTTAATGGAATCCCCTTTAGGGGTTCTAGGGGGAACAGGCAACTGAAGGCCCTTGGGTCAACCCCCCCCCCCCAAAAAAAAACAAAAACAAAGTTAGAACAGTACAATACAGATGGAGCACTTTCAGATGTTGTTTTGTTCGTCAACAGTTTTTCTCTTGTAATGTCAGTCACTGACTCAATTAGCCATGTCAGATAAACTTTTTTAGATTGGTAAATTGGTCTAGTGGCCAGCTATCTAAACTTCACTATAGTCGAATTATCGGCCGTGGGCCCCCCATTGATTTTGTTAGTCAATTCTCACTCAGATGTCATATTAAAAACTGCAAAGATTTCTCGATTTCTCCTTGGCAAAATGTGTAGAATTGTACCAAATTAACTCTAAAATCATAAATGTTTTCTCTCCGTGGTAGAGAGATAGTATGCTGGATTTGGGTACGCAGACCAACAAGCAACTGCGGTCCCTCATGATGGAATTTTTTGTGGCCCTCGACAAGCATCAAAGTTGCCCGTCCCTGCCCTAAAAGTTCAAAGCAAAGACTCAGTCCACTCTGTCCATGAAAACAGAGATGAACACTATTCCTGGGGAAGTCAAACATAATATAGTGCTGGAAATAATATGGGCTGGGTATAAACCCAGACAAGTACACATGCACGCAGACACACACACACACACACACTCATACACGCACACATACACCCAAACAAATGCACACACACACACACACACACACACACACACACACACACACACACACACACACACACACACACGCACGCACGCACGCACGCACGCACGCACGAACGCACGCACGCACGCACGCACGCGCACACACACGCACGAGAAGCTAAGGTGCTGGTTCTGAATGGCTAAGGCAAGGGTTAAGGTTTGGATAAGATAAAACACATTACAACCAGTGTCCATGACTGGGAGATCGAAGAAGTAACCTTCTGATTCAGAGTCATGGGATTAAACCCATCCACCACCTCAGAGATTCCACCAGGGTCAGGTACTCAAGCCTGGACCTCAGAGACTCCACCAGGGTTAGGTACTCAAGTCTGGACCTCAGAGACTCCACCAGGGTCAGGTACTCAGGTCTGGACCTCAGAGACTTCACCAGGGTCAGGTACTTAGGAATGGATAACAGAGACTCCCCGAGGGTCAGGTACTCAGGTCTGGACCTTAGAGACTCCACCAGGGTCAGGTACTCAGGTCTGGACCTCAGAGACTCCACCAGGGTCAGGTACTTAGGAATGGATAACAGAGACTCCACCAGGGTCAGGTACTCAGGTCTGGACCTCAGAGACTCCACCAGGGTCAGGTACTTAGGAATGGACTTTCAGAGACTCCCCCAGGGTCAGGTACTCAGGTCTGGACTTTCAGAGACTCCACCAGGGTCAGGTACTCAGGTCTGGACCTCAGAGACTCCCCCAGGGTCAGTTACTCAGGTCTGGACTTTCAGAGACTCCACCAGGGTCAGGTACTCAGGTCTGGACCTCAGAGACTCCACCAGGGTCAGGTACTTAGGAATGGACCTCAGAGACTCCACCAGGGTCAGGTACTTAGGAATTGATAACAGAGACTCCCCCAGGGTCAGGTACTCAGGTCTGGACCTCAGAGACTCCACCTGGGTCAGGTACTTAGGAATGGATAACAGAGACTCCACCAGGGTCAGGTACTCAGGTCTGGACCTCAGAGACCTCACCAGGGTCAGGTACTCAGGTCTGGACCTCAGAGACTCCACCAGGGTCAGGTACTCAGGTCTGGATAACAGAGACTCCCCCAGGGTCAGGTACTCAGGTCTGGATCTCAGAGACTCCCCCAGGGTCAGGTACTCAGGTCTGGACCTCAGAGACTCCACCAAGGTCAGGTACTCAGGTCTGGACCTCAGAGACTCCACCAGGATCAGGTACTCAGGTCTGGACCTCAGAGACCCCACCAGGGTCAGGTACTCAGGTCTGGACCTCAGAGACTCCACCAGGGTCAGGTACTCAGGTCTGGACCTCAGAGACTCCACCAGGGTCAGGTACTCAGGTCTGGACCTCAGAGACTCCACCAGGGTCAGGTACTCAGGTCTGGACCTCAGAGACTCCACCAGGGTCAGGTACTCAGGTCTGGACCTCAGAGACTCCACCAGGGTCAGGTACTCAAGTCTGGACCTCAGAGACTCCACCAGGGTCAGGTACTTAGGAATGGATAACAGAGACTCCCCCAGGGTCAGGTACTTAGGTCTGGACCTCAGAGACTCCCCCAGGGTCAGGTACTCAGGTCTGGACCTCAGAGACTCCCCCAGGGTCAGGTACTCAGGAATGGATAACAGAGACTGCAGCTGAATACAACATGTTTTGCTCTTCACAGTAAAGTGTATTTCAAATGCTCCTAGCTTGATATTGCCGAGATACTTATTTGGTACTGCCAATAGCTTCCAGTTTAGACATGTGAACCAAAATGTTGCTTCAGCAGTAACCAGGTATTCCAGCCACTCTCTTCCTGTGAACCAGTTGTTATTTAATGAATGTTTTTGGACAGAAATCCTGCGGCTAGGTTTAGGATTCTAGACTAGCCTGGGCTGGCTCCTCTGTTCAAAGATCATCAGGAACATTTATTGACGTTACCTACCACAGATGAGCAGTGTTTCATTCCTGCTTTTTATGGAAACCAAAATGGAGTCACACCTAACGGCCCAGCTGGTTTCCCATAGACCCCACCACACACACAGAGTCCGCCGTGCATGGTGCTGACGCAGCCCAGTGCCGATACAGATTTTAGCACCAACCTGTCACTCAATCATTTGAACTTTGTTGCTATTTTTATATAAAAGACATACAATTAAAACTGCGGTGGCACAAGTTTGAACTAAGGGGCTTACCCTTTCCCCTCCCCAATCTCCTTCCACCTCCCAAGACCACACCATAAATCAGCCCATCTCATTCCTCCTCTCTAGACTCCACCGTACATCAGTAGATCCTTTATGCACCCCCCCCCCCCCCTCAGCTCCATCTGGTAAATCACATCCCCCCTCCCCCGCTCATCCAGCTCCCTCTGATTAATCACCCCCCTTTACCCTCTGACTGTCTTTACCCTCTAACTGTCTTTATCCTCTCACTGTCTTTACCCTCTGACTGTCTTTACCCTCTCACTGTCTTTACCCTCTCACTTTCTTTACCCTCTAACTGTCTTTACCCTCTCACTGTCTTTACCCTCTCACTGTATTTACCCTCTGACTGTCTTTACCCTCTGACTGTCTTTATCCTCTAACTGTCTTTACCCTCTGACTGTCTTTACCTTCTAACTGTCTTTACCCTCTGACTGTCTTTACCGTCTAACTGTCTTTAACCTCTGACTGTCTTTAACCTCTCACTGTCTTTACCCTCTAACTGTCTTTTCCCTCTGACTGTCTTTACCATCTGACTGTCTTTACCATCTGACTGTCTTTACCCTCTAACTGTCTTTACCCTCTCACTGTCTTTAACATCTGACTGTCTTTACCCTCTAACTGTCTTTACCCTCTCACTGTCTTTACCCTCTGACTGTGTTTACCTTCTAACTGTCTTTAACCTCTGACTGTCTTTACCCTCTCACTGTCTCTTCAAGACACACGTTCCTAGTAGAGGATAGCAACATGACCCTAGTACCCTATCAATGTCTCTCCAAGACACACGTACACCTAGACCACAAATGCTATCATTCACTTTCACTGATCAATACAATCTCTCTGGTACACAATCTCTCTGAGTGTCTCTTAATCTCACACTCCTTTTCAGGCAGACAAGCACACACACACACACACACACACACACACACACACACACACACACACACACACACACACACACACACACACACACACACACACACACACACACACACACACACACACACAGAGCTGAGAGCAGTCACTTTCCTCCCAGGCACCCATACTCTCTCTCACTTTCTCAGACACTATCACTCTCTTTTTTCCTTAATCTCTCTCTCTCTCCCCCCTCTCTCTTTCTCTCTCCCCTTCTCTCTTTCTTTCTCCCCCTCTCTCTCTCCCCCTCTCTCTTTCTCTCTCCCCTTCTCTCTTTCTTTCTCCCCCTCTCTCTCTCTCCCCTTCTCTTTCTCTCTCTTTCTCTCTCCCCCCTCTTTCCAACTCCCCCTCTCTATATCTCTTTCTCCCCCTCCCCCTCTCTTTCTCCCTACCCCTCTCTTTCTCTCTCCCCCCTCTTTCTCTCTCCCTCCTCTAATTCTATCTTCCCCTCTATATCTCTTTATCCCCCTCTCTGTTTCTCTCTACCCCTCTCTTTCTCTATCCCCCCTCTTTCTCTCTCCCTCCTTTAATTCTTTCTCCCCCTCTCTCTTTCTCTCTCCCCCCTCTCTTTCTATCTCCCCCTTTCTATCTCTCTCTCCCCCTCTCTCTTTCTCTCTCCCTCCATCTATTTCAGAGATGATCCTCAAATCGTTTTTTAAGTCTGGCTTGTCTCCAGTTGTTGGGAGGGTAAGGCTGGTAGCTTGACTAGTAGAAATGGTGCTGTACCCTTCAGAGACTTTCTCCATTAAACCGATGGGGAGCTTGTGTGTAGTTGGCATTGTAAATGCATGGTCTCTCAAAGTGTGATCTACTCCCCGCTGCTGGGGTATGCCTCCTTGCCTTTGCTTTTAGATTGATATTCCGGGTTTAACATCCGTGACTGTGTTTGAAATATCTCACGTTTGCCCGGAACAAACACAATTGTTTCTCGATTCATAAGTATCAATATTTCCATTACTGGCTTGTGTATTACTTCTCATCTCAACTTAATGTCCATAACCACTGTTTTTAAATAAAATAACACCTTCTAAGATTGTTGAGGTGAAATTCCAAACTGTTTGCCGTGCAGGTTTGGCGGCAGCTTCGCTAGGCCCTTGACCGATATCAAAGGTAGAGTGAATAATTACTGGCAGCGAACCAATACCAATATGATGGATGGACTCTGCCGAGCGCACCGTCTGAGATAACATTGTTCAAAGTATCCCGAACACCAACGTCAACAGAGCGTCTCCCCCTCGCAATCCTCTCAGCTTCCCTTTACCAAGACTCCTCGGCTGACCTTTGACCTCCACACGTGCCCTCCCGTGACTTCCGTATGTCCAGCTGCAGACACAATCTCAGGGTGGACTTTTACCCCAGAGAGACCGCGGTAGCCATGGCACGGTGGCAATGCTCACTCTATTGTAGGTCACGGGAGGTCAATGTCAACAACGCTCTCATCCCAACGGGGAAATAGCTTCTTAATGAAGACGGTTTGGAATTCAATGCCATTTCAAAAGGTATCAAAGGAATTGTGATGGTATGGTTATCACTCCATTATTACTGCGTTACAGCAAAGTCAGAGTGAAGTCGCTGTGGTCGGTAAGTGTTTAGACCGTAAAAGGACATTGAGGACAATGAGGACATTGAGGACATGGAGGACATGGAGGACAATGAGGACAATGAGGACATTGAGGACATTGAGGACATGGAGGACATTGAGGACATTGAGGACATGGAGGACATGGAGGACATGGAGGACATGGAGGACATGGAGGACATGTAGGACATTGAGGACATTGAGGACATTGAGGACATTGAGGACATTGAGGACATATAGGACATAGAGGACATAGAGGACAATGAGGACAATGAGGACATTGAGGACATTGAGGACATGGAGGACATGGAGGACATGGAGGACATGGAGGACATTGAGGACATTGAGGACATGAGAACATGGAGGACATGGAGGACATGGAGGACATGGAGGACATGGAGGACATGGAAACATGGAGGACATGGAGGACATGGAGGACATGGAGGACATGGAGGACATGGAGGACATTGAGGACATTGAGGACATGGAGGACATGGAGGACATGGAGGACATTGAGGACATGGAGGACATGGAGGACATGGAGGACATGGAGGACATGGAGGACATGAGAACATGGAGGACATGGAGGACATGGAGGACATGGAGGACATGGAGGACATTGAGGACATTGAGGACATGGAGGACATGGAGGACATGGAGGACATGGAGGACATGGAGGACATGAGAACATGGAGGACATGGAGGACATGGAGGACATGGAGGACATGGAGGACATGGAGGACATGGAGGACATTGAGGACATGGAGGACATGGAGGACATGGAGGACATGGAGGACATGGAGGACATGGAGGACATTGAGGACATTGAGGACATTGAGGACATGGAGGACATTGAGGACATTGAGGACATTGAGGACATTTAATTGAGGTGTGTTGTGTCTTTGCTTTATTAGTGAGGTCATGGGATGATGGGAGTCATCAAAGTTTTTGTTTGTAAGTCCATCAACCCTGTGGAACCTCTACGGTAGTCACAACGACGCAACTGACCACAAAAGCACATGGTTAAAATTTGATCTGAGCTATTTTGTCAACATGGCTTCCCTGCTGTCGTTGTCTGTATATGATGAAACCAGCCCAAACCATGACCTCCTGCTACACATAATGGGAAGCCCAGATCTTGACCCTGTCTGGACACACTAAACTGACCTAACCCAACCTCATCTGTACTGAGCTGGCCTGCTGACACATTCATCTTTGTGCTGAAAAAGACAATATGAAAGTAAAACCAGTAGAGTTTGGTGCAGGTCGGCCCAGTGGTGTGAACAGTGTATATGGAAAGCACATTGACACTCCCCTGGGTAACGCTAGTATTTGTTATGGCTCTCTTTCACTGGAGAGGGTTCTGTTGACTGATCTGTTGACTGATCTTCTGACTGATATGTTGACTGATCTGCAGATGTATATGCTGACTGATCTGTTGACTTATCTTCTGACTGATATGCAGACTGATCTGCAGACTGATCCATTGACTGATATGTTGACTGATCTGCTGACTGATCTGTTGACTAATCCGCAGACTGATCCATTGACTGATCCATTGACTGATCCATTGACTGATATGTTGACTGATCTGCTGACTGATCTGTTGACTAATCCGCAGACTGATCCATTGACTGATCCATTGACTGATATGTTGACTGATTTGTTGACTGATCAGCTGCCTGATTTGTTGACTGATCAGCTGACTGATCTGTTGACGGATCTGCAGCGGCAGAACTTGACTTAAAATGTAGTAGAGCTTTTCATTTGGCTTCAGCCTTCAGAGTCGTCTGCTTGTCTTGATGTCGTCAATCACGTGTTATGTGGTCAGCAGAGAAACTGTACAGACACCTGGAGATATCATATGGGTGGGTGTGTGTGTGTGTGTGTGTGTGTGTGTGTGTGTGTGTGTGCGTGCGTGCGTGCGTGCGTTTGTGTGTGTGTGTGTGTGTGTGTGTGTGTGTGTGTGTGTGTGCATGTGTGCGTGTGTGGGGGTGTGGGTGTGGGTGTGGCTGTTGGTGTGTGTGTGTGTGTGTGTGTGTGTGTGTGTGTGTGTGTGTGTGTGTGTGTGTGTGTGTGTGTGTGTGTGTGTGTGTGTGTGTGTGTGTGTGTGCTTTCGTGTGTGTGTGTATAATGGAAATATATGTGTTTGTGTGTGTGTGTGTGTGTATAATGGAAATATATGTGTGTGTGTGTGTGCGTTTGTGTGCACGTGTGTGTGTATAATGGAAATATATGTGTGTGTGTGTGTGTGTTTGTGTGTGTGTGTCCTCACCGCTCTACTTGGACTGAAATAGGTGCCGGTACTCATTCTGTGTGCCGATACTGTTTAAAGTTAGGTGCAGGAGCTCCACAATACTTTTGACCTAATATCCTGCCCAAGTCAAGCACGGTGTGTTCTCATTATCTTTTAATGAATGAGGAAGTGACCTACAACAGGTGAATAGTATTTACTGAATGAGGAAGTGACCTACAACAGTTGAATAGTATTTACTGAATGAGGAAGTGACCTACAACAGGTTTTAATAGTATTTACTGAATGAGGAAGTGACCTACAACAGGTGAATAGTATTTACTGAATGAGGAAGTGACCTACAACAGGTTTTAATAGTATTTACTGAATGAGGAAGTGACCTACAACAGGTTAATAGTATTTACTGAATGAGGAAGTGACCTACAACAGGTTTTAATAGTATTTACTGAATGAGGAAGTGACCTACAACAGGTTAATAGTATTTACTGAATGAGGAAGTGACCTACAACAGGTGAATAGTATTTACTGAATGAGGAAGTGACCTACAACAGGTTTTAATAGTATTTACTGAATGAGGAAGTGACCTACAACAGGTGAATAGTATTTACTGAATGAGGAAGTGACCTACAACAGGTTTTAATAGTATTTACTGAATGAGGAAGTGACCTACAACAGGTTAATAGTATTTACTGAATTAGGAAGTGACCAACAACAGGTGAATAGTATTTACTGAATGAGGAAGTGACCTACAACAGGTTAATAGTATTTACTGAATGAGGAAGTGACCTACAACAGGTGAATAGTATTTACTGAATGAGGAAGTGACCTACAAAAGGTTTTAATAGTATTTACTGAATGAGGAAGTGACCTACAACAGGTTAATAGTATTTACTGAATGAGGAAGTGACCTACAAAAGGTTTTAATAGTATTTACTGAATGAGGAAGTGACCTACAACAGGTGAATAGTATTTACTGAATGAGGAAGTGACCTACAACAGGTTAATAGGTTAACAAACAAATCTAAATGTAAAAAAATTGAGTTAAGAAATATATAAATATTAAGACGATCAATGTCAGAGTGACATTGACTAAAATACAGTAGAATAGAATACAGTATATACACATGAGATGAGTAAAGCAGTACGTAATCATTATTAAAGTGACTACTGTTCCATTATTAAAGTGGCCAGTGATTCCATGTCTATGTATATGGGGCAGCAGCCTCTAAGTTGCTGGGTTGAGTAACCAGGTCATAGCCAGCTAGTGATGGCTATTTAACAGTCTGATGGCCTTGAGGTAGAAGCAGTTTTTCAGTCTCTCGGTCCCCGCTTTGATGCACCTGTATTGACCTCACCTTCTGGATGATAGTAAGGTGAACAGGCTGTGGCTCGGGTTGTTGTTGTCCTTGATAATCTTTTTGCTCTTCCTGTGACATCAGCTGCTGTTCTTGTCCTGGAGGGCAGGCAGCGTGCCCCCGTTGATGCGTTAGGCTTGCTGGTGGTGTTGTTGCCGTACCAGGCGGTGATACAGCCTGACAGGATGCTCTCAATTGTACATCTATAAAAGTTTGTCAGGGTTTTGGGTGACAAGCCAAATTTCTTCAGCCTCCTGACTTTAAAGAGGCGCTGTTGAGCCTTCTTCACCACACTGTCTGTGTGGGTCGACCATTTCAGATCGTCAGTGATGTGTACGCCGAGGAACTTGAAGCTTTCCACCTTCTTCACTGCGGTCCCGTCGATGTGGATAGGGGGGTGCTCCCTCTGCTGTTTCCAGAAGTCCACAATCAGCTCCTTCATTTTGTTGACATTGAGGGAGAGGTCCTAGCACCACTCTGGCCTGCCACAGGAGTCGCTAGAGAGTGATGGGACAAGGACATCACGACCGGCCAAAACCTCCCCTAACCCGGACGACGCTCGGCCAATGGTGTGTCGCCTCACGGGTGTCCATGAGACACAGGCCGGGATCGAACCAGGATCTCTAGTGATACCTCAATCACTGCGATGCAGTTCCTTAGCCCGCTGCATCAGTCGGGAGGCCAACAAGTTTTTTATTACTGTCTGCGTGATATACTGGGAAACCAGCTGGCTGTATGGACTGAGCCATTATTCCGTGAAACAGAGTATGTTACAGTCCTTGATGTCTCTCTGGAAGGAGATAATGAGCTGCTCATCAATAGTAATGTTGAGCTGCTCATCAACAGTAACGTTGGGGTTGTAAAATAGGGGAAGGCGATCCACCCACTTGTCCCACACTGACCTGATTGCAGCTAGCTTGTCTCTCTGCACTGACCTGATAGCAGCTAGCTTGTCTCTCTGCACTGACCTGATAGCAGCTAGCTTGTCTCTCTGCACTGACCTGATAGCAGCTAGCTTGTCTCTCTGCACTGACCTGATAGCAGCTAGCTTGTCTCTCTGCACTGACCTGATAGCAGCTAGCTTGTCTCTCTGCACCTACCTGATTGCAGATAGCTTGTCTCTCTGCACTGACCTGATTGCAGATAGCTTGTCTCTCTGCACTGACCTGATAGCAGATAGCTTGTCTCTCTGCACTGACCTGATAGCAGCTAGCTTGTCTCTATACACTGACCTGATAGCAGCTAGCTTGTCTCTCTGCACTGACCTGATAGCAGCTAGCTTGTCTCTATACACTGACCTGATAGCAGCTAGCTTGTCTCTCTGCACCTACCTGATTGCAGATAGCTTGTCTCTCTGCACTGACCTGATTGCAGATAGCTTGTCTTTCTGCACTGACCTGATAGCAGCTAGCTTGTCTCTCTGCACTGACCTGATAGCAGCTAGCTTGTCTCTCTGCACTGACCTGATAGCAGCTAGCTTGTCTCTCTGCACTGACCTGATAGCAGCTAGCTTGTCTCTATACACTGACCTGATTGCAGCTAGCTTGTCTCTCTGCACTGACCTGATTGCAGCTAGCTTGTCTCTCTGCACTGACCTGATTGCAGCTAGCTTGTCTCTCTGCCGCCGAGCTGGTCTGGTGTCTCGGTTATCGAAGCAGATCATCCTGGAAATAACGTTGAAGTTTTCCAGAGACATTGTTGCCTCAGAAAAGTTTACTGCCAGTTTCTGCCTCCTACAGGGATTCTGTGGATTCCCCCATTGGATCTGAAAACACCAGCAAGGATAATAACCCCAAAGTATGCATGTAAATGAGTTTGGTCCATTTCCTTCCATCTCTCTCCAAAAACACGCCTTCCCTCCAAATTAGTGCAGCCCAGAATGATTTCCTGGACGTTGTCTGGGGTGAACAGTTCAAAAGAAAACTTTTTGTTCTACACATGAGTAACCGCCATCCGCATCAGCCCTGGTTGCATCCTTATCACATTGGCAGCAATACGGGTTGGCTCATTCCTTGGGCAAGAAGACCATACAATTTCACAATTTTTTTACATCCATATTTCTCCTCTTGCAGGCTGCTGATGAGCTGGTTGTTGAAGGGCTGGTCCTGGGGCTGGCTGAGGGTCAATCTCATCCTCTTCTTCCAACTCACAATCAGACTCCGAATTGACAGAGACATGATCCTCATACTCTGAGTATTCTTCATCTTCTAAAGCGGAAGACGGTCCTTCCACACTAGCTTCTATCTCGGCCCCAAAAAAATCTTAGGCCCTCTGAGCAGATTTTTTTTTTGCCATACTGATTGATTGTGGTAAGGAGCCACAATTGCAGAGCTGTGTATTTGTTGTGTCCCTCTATCTGGCTGGGGTAGAGTGTGGGAAAATACTAAATGTATTACAATATATCGAAACAATCTACCGAATTAATGTATTGTAATAACATTATGCAGGTTCCCGCAAGACATTGTGTAGTTCCACACACTACAAAGGGTAAAGAGTGCAAGGAAAAGCGAGAGACAGGCAGACAGTCAGGGAGACAGACAGGGAGACAGGCAGGGAGACAGGCAGGGAGACAGGCAGGGAGACAGACATGGAGACAGGCAGGCAGACGGGCAGGGAGACAGACAGGGAGACAGGCAGGCAGACAGGCAGGGAGACAGACAGGGAGACAGGCAGGCAGACGGGCAGGGAGACAGGCAGGGAGACAGACAGGCAGACGGGCAGGGAGACAGACAGGGAGACAGGCAGGCAGACGGGCAGGGAGACAGACAGGGAGACAGACAGGGAGACAGACAGGGAGACAGGCAGGGAGACAGACAGGGAGACAGGCAGGGAGACAGGCAGGGAGACAGACAGGGAGACAGGCAGGCAGACAGGCAGGGAGACAGACAGGGAGACAGGCAGGCAGACGGGCAGGGAGACAGGCAGGGAGACAGACAGGGAG